>NC_068938.1:193947908-194247908 GCF_016801865.2 Culex pipiens pallens | reverse complement strand
AAGCTTGTATGGAGATTACAACATTTTGAAATTTTCAATGTCGGTGTTAAAAAATGTCAAATTTAGAATCGGTTTTTTACAACATAATGGTTGCTAAAATTTTAGCGAAATACCATATTTTTCAACAATGATCAAATGTTCATAATTGCCGATATGTGAATTAAATGCCCCAAAAATTTTTATGGATTAGAGTTTTTTAGTTTTGCTCAAATTTTCACTAAATACCGTATTTCTTCGAGAATCTCAAAATTTATATGTTTACCTTATGGATGGCAAACAACTCGCAATTATGAATGGATTTTAGCAACTTTTGAGTTTATTGGTTTATTAATTTTCTCTTTCAGCAAAAAAAACGGAGTTTGTGAAAAGTCTTTCAGAATTTTAGATGAAAAAACTCATTTTTTTAAAATCTATTCATAATTTTGCGTTGTTTCACATCCGTAATCTAGAAAACATAAATTTTGAGATTCTAAAAATTACGGTGTGAAAATTTGAGCATTCCTAACCAAAACTTAAATAAAAGCAAAAAATCTAATCCAAGCCATTTAAAATTTTAGGACATTTAATTTGCACATCGGAAATATGAAAATTAAATTTGAGCACTGTTAAATTATATATTATTTGTTTTAATTTTAAGGAATTTTTATGTTTTGAAAAAAGATTTTTAATGCCACGTATTTTATTTAAAATTTTAAAATATGTATAAATTTTCTAATAAACCATTTATTTTACATGTCATTAAGTAGATAAAAAATCTGAGTGTTTTTTGAAAATGAGAGTAATTTGTTAAATTTTCGAAAATTTTATATTTTAAGTATTTGGAAAAATACAATGTTTTATAGTATTTTGAGAACTTATACTTTTGATCCTTCATCTTTATAAAAAATAGCTGAAAAAAAAGTTTTAAGAGTAGAAAAAATGAAAAAAAAATCATGGACTATTTTAAATTTTATTTTATTTATTTTAATTGTTTGAAATCTTTTCTTAAAACAACAATTCCATGTCAAACCAGCAGGATAATTAAAAATTGTTCAGGAATTTCTTGACCAAAATAATTACACCATATTTTATTGTCAATATTAGGCCAATTTAAATTGGTCTAGGTGAAATAGGGTGTTCCAAAAATTGCAATTTTTACCGTTTTCTCCAATTTTGCCTGCCTGTTTCAAAGAAGGATTTAAAATTATTTTTTCAGAAAAAAAAACTTTTTGTATGGAAGCTCGAAACCCAATTTTGAACGACCACGATTTCATCTTGCTTGTTTGACGTGGAATCGATTAAGAAAACCAATGTTTAAATATTTTTTTTCTAAATTTTTTCAAGCTGTTTTTTTTTAATTTTTTACGATTTATTTTTTTTACAATAAAATACGTCCGCGAAACTAGCAGAGGGTAAAATTACTCAAGTAATAGCATTATTTTTCAAGTGAACAGCATCCAAATCTTGCAAATAAGAAACATGAAATGTAAGATAGCTACTCTTTTTTAAACTTCAATAAAACGAAACTCTTTTTACAAACAACTGAAGATTTAAAGGAAACGCCACAGAATTATTCCTGGAAAGTATTTTTCTAAAAAAATAAATAAAATAAACAAAGTGAAGTAAAGAAATCAAAAGTACTTAAAGTGCAAGAAACGAAACAATATCGGAATGAGCTTATTAAAGATGGACACTAATGTGAACGCGCTTCAAAGCAGAAACGTAAATAAAAAGAAAGAATGATTTAAAAACATAGCAGGCTAGGGGTTTGTATATATTTGTATAGGCGCTACTTTGACAGCTCAGTGGTGAGATGTAAGCAATGGAATGATCAATTAAACAAAAACACACAGAAACACAACATTTTATATTTACATAAAAAACATTGAAAAAGCAACATGAAAATAGCAACAGCAAACGCAAGTAGAACTTTTGATAAACATTCTCATTAGCACCGTGATTTAACTAGTATACTTAGTAGTAGTAGGGCAAGCGTGTATGATAAAGAGAAGGGATTTTGTTTTGTTTTGTTTCACTCACAATCACCATACATTTACACCTGATAAATAGAGAAATAAACAAAAAAAAACACCAACACACAAAGAAGAACAATCCAAATCACACAGCAAGCAAACGATTTGCTGCAAGGGCTCAATAGTTGGAAAAACTTGTACATTAATGAAAGTGAGTGATTATGATGATGACTATTATTATTATATTATTATTATTATGTATTATTGCTTTTTTGTTACTACTTCTCACGAGACATTTAGTCACAGATCAAAGGAACAATCGTTATCGGAATAAAATAGTGAAGAAAGAAAGAAAGAGAAAAAGAATATATTCAATCTTAAAAATTTACGACAATTTGGTTTTATTCATCTGAGACTGTCCGAAATCATTATTTTTTTAACTGCAATTAGGGGAAATATGCCCATTTTAAGCCTAATAAGCGGTCGTGTTTGAATGATGCTGGATAATCTGGATTGTTCCTTGAAATTCACTAAAACCAAGTACACCAACGAGTAGAGCAACTTTTTGTGAACATTTCTGTTTATTTTCACTTTTATTAAAAGTTATGCTATTCCTTTTACAAGCATTTAAAAAAAATATTTCAAAAATGCATTCTAATCAGACGAGAATGCATTGGGCCACGCCCATTTTTCTATTTTCAGCTTAGTTCTTTATTCTTCCAGCGCTCTTTTGGGTCTGCTTCGTGCTGCCAATTGTGATGTAATTTCAAGCGAGCACTCACGAAAAGTGGCATTTATAGAGAAAGTTTCCTGGCATCACTGGCTCACTCCAACAGGCGCTGCTGGTGGTGTTGGTGGCCACCCTTTGTTCTTTATTTGCCTTCGCTTCTCGCTCGGTTTTCTTCAGCCTTCGATTGGAATGGGTCGTCAAAAGTCAAACGTCAAAAGACTTGGCGCGTTTGTTTTTTTTATGGCGCTTGCTAATTATTTACATGTTTCGGGATTATTTTTCAAGTGAGTGACTAAGTAATGTTTCAAAAAACTTGTTGCCGGTAGTTGGAAGCAATATCATATCTTAAGCGCTTTGAAAACGTTAGCGCAAGTGAAAAGATATTGATGGCGACATTCGTTAAGCAGTTAACCTTTCATCTTGCGTGTGGATGTGTGTACCATCAAAAAGATGAGAAATGATCTCGCAAATTAGACATTATGATCAAAAGTGCATTAAATTTGATTTTTTTTTGGCCATAAATTTGCGTGATTTCTCGAGGCGGTGCTGTTGCTGGTAAGTTTATAGACTGAAAAGTATTTTTGGAGCTTAGAACGAGCATCAAACTCTCCATATGACGAAGATAGGTTTGATTACAAAGGGTATATTTCCCCTATAATGAGAAATTGATCTATGTCACAAGTGTGTATTGCGATATCCGGGAAACTGTTTTAAATTTTCATAATCGGTTTAAAGCATCTTTTAGGATTTGATGATTTTAACAAAACGTCATCATTAACTCATTTTCGACCAAAATGGCTGTTGTCACAAGATAGCTCAAAACAGACGATATGTTTTAGGGGATTCAATAAGAGGTTTTTTGCGCTAGAGTTTAGGATGGTACTGGATTTTTGAAAAGTTTGAAAGTTTAAACATATTCCGGTAATTTTTTTTCCAAAATCTTTAGTTTTTGGAATTTAATAAAACAGTCACGAAGGAAAAGTACCCATGCAAAAATCGTTTTCGAAAAGCTGTGAACAAAATATTTTTAAATACCTCACATTTATACAAAAGCTATGAAACATTTATTCATCATTTCCAGTTGCTTAGATAACGTGTATATTTTATCAAGAAGTGCGCTGTTTCAATGCATGACTGCCTCCCATAAATGCGTCAATGAGCAACTCTCTACCAAACCCGGAAATGGATTTTATTTGTATTTTTTGATTTGACTTAAACGTTGTGGGGGCCTTCCCTATGACCAAATAAGCTATTTTGCGTAATTGGTTCACCCATACAAGTCTCCATACAATTTTGGCTGCTGTCCATACAAAAATGGTACGTAAATATTCAAACAGCTGTAACTTTTGTGTAAATTTTCTGATCAATTTGGTGTCTTTGGTAAAGTTGTAGGTATTGTTGAGGACTATTGAGAAAAAAATAGGTATACGGAAAAAAAATTGCAGATTTTTTAATCAACTTTTTTTTCACAAAAACCCAATTTCCCAAAAAACGTATTTTTTTATTTTCGAGATTTTTTGATATGTTTTGATTTTTTGATACGAACAAATCGAAATTTTATGCAAAAAAATTGACGAAATTTTATGTAAAATTGAATTTCCAATCGAAAAGTATTTCACAGATTTTTGATAAAAGGCTCTGTTTTCAAGATATAGTATATTTTTATCGAAATATTTGCAGTTTTTTGATTTTTAAAAATAGTGACCATGAATGACCATTTCTAACAATATTGTTTTTGAAAAGTTCAGAAAATTTACTATAAAATTGTCTAAGAGACATTGAAGATTGGACCTCTGGTTGCTGAGATAGAGCGGCTTAAAGAAATAGAAACAGGAAAATTGAAGTTTTCAAAGTCTCACCCAATTAGCCCACCATTTTCTAATGTCGTTATCTTAGCAACTGATGGTCCGATTTTCAATGTTAATATATGAAACATTCGTGAAATTTACCGATCTTTTTGGAAAAAATATTTTGAAATTTTTTAAATCAAGACTATCATTTTTAAAGGGCCAAACATTGAATATTACGCTCATTTGAAATGCACTTAATTTAGAAATTTCAAAATATTTTTTCCTAAAAGATCGGAATATTTATATATATACGAATATTTCATGTTTTAACATTGAAAATCGGACCATCAGTTGCTGAGATGTGTGTGTGTGTGTGCAACCAACCAAACGGCACCACGCGGCCACTTCTTACAAATTGAGTTGTTTCCATAGGGACGTGGCGTTACATCGTGCTGCCACCTGGTTTTTTTATGTGCAAGAGTGGAAAAGTGCTGAGTCATCGTCTAAAAATAGACGGCGTCCTATCTCGCCCAGCAAAACGAAGTCGATAAAGTAGTCGGTTTCGATGAGAAAAAGTGGAAAACGTGGTCTAAAAATAGCGACGCCATCCCCCTATGTATTTTTAGATCTATATTCTCTATGCAAATAACTCGCATAGGCATTTGGACGGTGTTAGCTCTGCCGAGCTTCGGTGACCCATTTCTACGCTGGCTAGCCGAGCGCGAGGTACTTCAGCTTTTATCGACAAGCCCCGCCCTGAAGAACGTTTGCACCAATCGGGTTCAAACGTTATTTAGAACTTCCGAACCCTTTTCAAATGGACAAGGACCCAGCGCGTATATAGTTTGATAGTAGAGGTGGGCAAAAAAAGAGCGAGCCGCTCAAAGAGCTGGTTCACTGAAAAGAGCGAACGAACCGTGGCTCACAAAAAAAGAACCGCGGTTCTTTTTTTATCTCCGGTCTTTTGAAGGAACCGTTTCAAGATGGCATGATTTTTGATATAAATATAATTTATGTCAATGCTTATAAAAATTAATCCCAAAATAAATGATATGTTAAAATCTTGCCAAAAATTTACTGAATACTGAATATTTTATCGATTCAATCAGAATGTAGAAAAAGTTCACAGAATATTTTCTACAAATAAAATATTAGCATTATTTCAATTCATAAATAAATTAATACAATTTTAAAATTACAAGCAATTTTTCCGGCATGCTAGATTTAAGTTTGGATGCCATTCTATTACTCGAATGTTTAGGTTCGAGTAGAAATCTTTACATGAAGACCACCAAGACCTATGGTTTTCAAGGGCATCTTCTCGTTTTCAGTTAAATTTTTTTATCAAATCTATATATATAAAAAATTTCGACGGTTTTGTTCGAACGCGAATCAATTCAACACGGAACGTCGGATCGAGGTGCTCTTTGTTGCGTTGGGTTCGTATAAGTCCAAGGAAGGTTCTTACGCCAAAAAGTTACAACTTTGACCACTCTGGAACCGATTCCGGAAAATCTGCAGATTGTATGGGAAAAGTTACGTAAAATCAAATTTTGATCACAGGAGGCTGAATAAGCAAAAATGTTAAAAACGTCAACAAACGAAAAAAGGCAGAACGAAGTTTGTCGGGTAAGGCTTGTAATTTATAAAAGTCCAATGTGTTATAAAATCACACGATTCTTAAAAAAAATCTTTTAATCCAAATTTTGAAAAAGAGCGAAAGAGCCGTTCAACAGAGTGGCTCTTTTTAATGAGCGAACGAAAAAGAGCGATTTTGCCCACCTCTATTTGATAGTAACAGTATTCCTAATTCCAGTCATAGCTCACCAAGCCGTGATGGCCTAGTGGTTAGCATTTTTGCTTACCAATCCAAAGGACGGGGGATCGAACCCCTACTCGGGCGACTTTGATTTTTCGTTCATGTTCAGAGTTTCTAGATTAATATTTCCTATACTTTCTCGTTGAGAGCAGATGGGAATCGAACCCAGGACCATTCGCTTAGAAAGCGAACACCGCACTATGGGCCATCTCCATACAAACAGGCGGCCAAATTATGTTTTTGCTTTTTAAATGTTTTTTCATACAAATTTGGGTAATTGTATGGTATTGAAATGATAAACGTCGATTTTTATGACTTTTCATGTTTTTCAATAGTTGATTGTTTATAATAAATAGTCTTTTCATACATTTGCAAGTGCAACAGAATTGCGTATATATTGTATTGCAAGTTTATATTATTAAATTATGGATAAGCATAATTTTGCATCCCCACTTTAAGGACACAACCCCTCCCTCCTTTTTCTTTCAACCCCCCCCCACCTCCCCCCACTCTCCTCCTCCCCATCAACAAAATTTGTTAAAGCGTAATAAATTCATTTTAAGTCAAATATTTAGTATTTACTGCTGTGTGTTTCTTGTTGTGAGTCCATGCCATATAACTTGAGACACCCCCCCCCCCCCCCCCCCCCCCCCACCTTCAAGGGAATAAATTGCGAAAATTTTAATTGTTAAATCAAATTACAGAAAAAAATAATTCTTAAAATTCATTTGATTATAGAGTTTGTGACAGCTTCAGGATATGTTAAAGCACAGCCAACAGACGTAGCAGCTAGAACAAAATAATTTAAATATCGTGTGTAAAAACATGGCGGATGACAAACTAACGCCATCTCGTAGTCTATTGCCACTTGCAAGAATAAGCCTGAATGTAGACTGCAGTGCACCGCAGTCTTTGCAGGAGCCGCATTGTGATTCTCACCAACATGATTTTTATGATGCTAAGTTTTTTTTATAAATTGACTTTTTGCTCTGAATTTAACTTAAAGTTATCTGAAGTGATTATCAAAATAATTACCTTCGACATTTCTAAACTATTTTTAGTCTACACATCAATTTTATTGACGAAAAAGAGGCATGAACATTTTGATGAGAATGACAATGCGCCCAACCACGTGCTTTTCAATGTTGTTGTTTAAACTTGAGAGCAGCGCGGGAGAGATGTCAAATCTCCTAAGCGACGGCAGCGCCACAAACGGCTTGCCATTCTTAATAAAACCGTTGCAAGCTTTTACACAAGGTGGTGATCGAGCCAAAACGTCTGTTGTCTGTGGTTAAAGGTACTTTCTATGATGTTTTGTACTAACCAACATAGAACTTAAATGTGGATCAGTTCCATGGATTGATCGCAGAAATTCATCATGCTAAGTCAACATTTTGCTGAATACTTTTTTCGGTATCAAATTGAGATTCTCCAGTTTCGCTTGAGAAACTTCGGTACGAATACCTTATTTTGTCTAAGGTACTCAATTTTAAATGTAGGCAACAGAAAATTCCAATAAAGTCATTTCGAACTTCTTGAAGCCAGGTATTGATTTTTGAAGCGACGATGCCCACGAAGTAGGTAGCAAAGCAAGTGAAATAAACGGGCGCATATGTAGATTGCAGCAAATTTTGACAAAAAGGTAAATGTATCTCCGAAAACGCAAAAAATCGCAGGCTGGAAATTTCAGCAATGTTAGATTATAATCCAATCTTTCAAGTGATCTTAGTTTCATGTTTAGCATCGGTTAGCAAAAAAAGTACTCGATTAACAAACACAAAAAAATAAGTTTTGTCAAAAAAAATGCTCCAGTTATTCGATGAAAACTTCAGTTTTTGGTTTGGAAACAACATTTTATTTATAAATAGTTTCAAAGCTTATCTCATTACCTTTCCAATGATGTATAGTTGTCCTAATAAAACATTTAAAATGGCTGAGCTATGTTAAAATTAAACAATCAGCCTTTTTTACGAAAAACGCTAGTTTTTTACTCCATTTTTTGAGTTTCAGCTTGCGTATCTCCGTAATGAACAAACTTAGAGCTTTGAAAATTTGGATTTTTCTTAGTTAGAATGTTTACTTTCGAGAAAAAAATACCAAACAATATTTGGAGATGGTCACTTTTTTGAAACTTGGCCACCCAATGTACCATAGTGCTGTGTCCGTTCAACCACTGCCGCCTGACTCGTGCCGGTCGGCTGCTGGAGAATGAGAGACGTGAAAAAATGAGCTACACTCACTCAATTCGTGTCGTATGACTGACTCGTAAAATCCTCTCTAAACACTATTTTGACTATTTTTAAACAATTGAATGGTTCTAGACTGTGCAAAACACTCAAAACAACCATAACTTATATTCAAAATTACATTTCCACGCATAAATACCAACTTTTTGTGCAAAAACGTGTTTCTTTATGTGTGTGCGTGCAACGTCGAATGAGCGTTGGTCGATTACTGCTTCGCATTGCAGCTGCTCAGTGAGCTAGGGCACTCACGACTGAGTCGGATTTGTTTATGTCACGGTTTTGCGGTTCAGTGAATGGATCTGAAAAAATCGTGTATGCGTCGCCGATTTTCGCGTCAGGACCCCTGACATTTTCAGCTCTTGTTGCTGAGATATTGACAAATTTTGGCGGCAGATTTTTTGACCATGTTTCTCTATAGCTCAACAGTTGCGGATTTTTGTCCCCTAAAACATATCAAAAAATCTCGGAAATCAAAAAATACGTATTTTGGGAAGTTGAGTTTTTGTGTAAAAAAACTTGATTAAAAAATCTGCAAAAAAAAATTCCTCAACAATACCTACAACTTTGCCGAAGACACCAAATTGATCAGAAAATTACTACAAAAGTTACAGATTTTCGAATATTTACGTACCATTTTTGTATGGACAGCAGCCAAAATTGTATGGAGACTTGTATGGGCGAACCAATGACACAAAATAGCTACTTTGGTCATGGGGAAGGCCCTCACAGAGTTTGAGCCAAATCAAAAAATACAAAAAATAAAAATGGTCGAAATCGGCCGATTTCGTAGAGAGTTGCCCCAATGCTTCTTGAAATATATTTTGGAATTCCCGCTGTTCATACAATTGCATGGAACAAACAGTTTATTTGAAATGAAGTCATTTTGATATATCCCTTTGAGCAAATAACAAAAACACTAGAAAATTGGCATTTTCTGTGATTTTTTTACGGCGATATTCTTCCTACTCGTATTTATATAAATTGGTATACTTTTGGGAACCTTTCGAGAACGAATTTGTTGAAAAAAATTAAATCTTTAAACTTATACATGATAACGATGAAAGGCCACATGAATCATATCATGAAGCTAGTTCATTTGAATCGCTTCACCAAAGAATAAAAATACCATTGCCATCACAACTCAGTGCAAATCAATTCTCCAACTGAAAAGGACGTACATCGAGAGGGAAGGTCTGAGTGCTGCACCATGCGACTGACAATTCTGATTTGGTGAGTATTTTAAAGTGAACAGTAAATAATTATTGATTTAAAATAAGTCAATGCGATTTTTTTACAGTTTGTTTCTCAAGCTAATTTGGAGCTGCGAAGCAGCAAAAGCATGCACTAGCTGTCCTAACTCGGCAACATTAGAGCTGAAAAATTGCTCTTTAAATGCTACCATGGCGCAGATGCTCGTGAATTGTTCCGGCGTGGAAGTTTTGCACACTGAACTAGTAGTGCTGCCCACGGTTCACCTCAGCGGACAGTTGAAAGTGTTGAAAGTTGAAAGCTGCAACACGACCGCAGTTATAATTAATCCAACTGGAAGTTATAAAATGGAAAAGTTTACGGTGGAGAAGAACAATCTCAGGACGCTTCCGAGGAATCTGAACGTGTTGAAGAAGTTGAGGAAGCTCATTTTGGCTTCCAATTTGATTGAGTGCATCGATATGGGTGAATTCATTGGATTGTCCCATTTGGAGGAAATCAATTTGTCGGATAATAGAATAATTCAAATTTGCAGCTCGCCCTTCGACCCTCCAGTTTTACCAAATTTGGACAGAGTTTATCTGCAACGAAACAATCTAACCTTGCTGAATCTTGAAAATTGGAAAACCCCGAATGTTAAGTTGATGTATTTGAATAACAACGAGCTATCGATTGTGCACAAACTGGCAAGTTCGCTTCCAAAGTTGGAATCATTGTACATTTATGGAAATCCATTGAACTGCGAATGGTGGGAAACTCTCAGGGCTGAGATAGAAAATCCTTGCACGTTTTCTCCCAATAAGCAGGAAACCTGCGACGAAAAAGCACAACCATTGAAAAATTTGATAAATCAAATTGAAGCCTCTTCAAAAATTCCATCCACAAACAACGACCAATGCCACTTCAACTCCTCAAAATCCCTGACGCAAATCAAAGCCCAAGTTGAGCAACTCCAGCAACAGGTCGCCTCACTCGGAGGAACACCATCGGGCCACCATCCAACCAAAGAAACAATCGTCCAACTCCACCAGTCCTGTCTCGGTCAGCAGGGTCGGCTGCGTGAAATTGTGCACGAAATGGGCTCCCCAAGTCGGACCAACCTGAAGCCCCGGACGGACTGCCGGTGTGGACTGAAGGCGCAAGCAAGGCTCTTCCAGAGACAGCTCGAGCAGCAGATGGCCATGTTTGGGGAAAAGTTCCGGGGAATGGTTTAGAGGGAGGGTCCCATAACCTTCAAATGCATAATACTTGCATAAATTACATTTAAAAGAAAAATAGAAGAATTAGTTATTGTTTTGTTTCAACTTTGAAAGAACTCTAAACAAAATCGCATTTTGCCTATACGTCGCCTATACGAAAAAATAGTTATTTTAAATAAATTACATTCATTCCATCAACAAATCACTTACAATCTTATCAATTCTCCCCTAATTCTGCATAGAGATTTTATTTGATTTTTTTTTTGGCTCAAACTTAGTTCGGACCAAAGAAGACACTTTTTGTCATTGTTTCATCAATACAAGTCTCCATACAATAATGAAAGAAAAAAATATGCAAGTTTAATTTTTATAATGTTAATCTAACAACACTTATTTTTATCAAAATATCTGAGATCCGGTCTAAAAAAAGTGTATTAAAAACACCAAAGTACTTATAACCTTTGATAGGGTTGTCAGATTTCCAATCATTTGGACTCTTTGTAAAGATCTCTTGATTACCCATCCAACGATAGGTCGCATGGTAGAACCGGACAATGTTTTCATCAAAATATGTGAAACCCGGCCTCTAAAAAGTGTATAAATAACTTTCGACAGGATTGTCAGATCTTCAACGTTCTTACAAAAACCACACGCACAGATATTAGTTCAGAACTTGATTCTGAATCGATAGGTATACGTGAAGGTGGGTCTACGAGGTTGAATAAAGAAGTTCATTTTTCGAGTGATTTTATAGCCTTTCCTCATTGAGATGAGGAAGGCAAAACAATTCTAAAATTTTCTGATCTTTTCATTATTTTTTTTATCGAGTGGCCTGAAAAATCAGTGGACAAACAATTTTTTTTTTCTAAAAATATCAAAATTTTAATAGAAATTTAAGTGCAATAAACTAAAAACAATTTAAAATTAGCATGTTTGGTGTTGATTCAAAAATCTCTTGAATTTTTGAAAAAAATTGTTGGCAGAACCGAAAAAAGTTTTTTTTTTTCGCTCAAATTATATTTCAAGTGACTCCGACTACGACTCCGACTCCGGCTTTCTGGGATTAGCCGACTCCAACTCCGACTCCAGCTTTCAAAAATTGTTGGCTCCGACTCCGACTCCGACTCCACATATTTTTAAGTATTTCAAAAGTTAGTTTACTATTATTTCAAAAACATTGATAAATAGGATCATTTAAAAACTCTTTAAGTGGAAACAACCGTAAAAAAGTTTCTAGTTCTAAGTTTTAGACGTTATTGAAGCAGAAATAAAAAAACGCCAGTTTTGAAGGCATTTCAGAAGAACAGTTTGGTAAGTAAATTTGGATTTATTTACTTAACCTCAAATTTTCATTAAATTGATTAAAAGCTAAAATATTAAATTGTTATTTTTTTAATGATCATTAAAAGAAAGCTGGCCTTAATGATTGATTTAACAAATAAATTCAATTTGCTCACTTTTAAGTTGACATTTATAAGAAGCACAGTGACTATCATAGTCACCTTGTATTTTTAAATAACAATTTTAAACGAAACTATTTTTTAAAGCTCCATTGAAATTTTTAAGACGTACATGGACATCACGCCAAGGCTGAAGAAGTTTATTATTACAAATCAATGTATCTAAAAAAAATCTTCGTGATAAGAACGCTTAAGAAGTCCGTTTCAAATATCCGTGACCTAGAAAATATTTTGCCTCGGAATTTTGGATTTATTCGATTTTTTTTATATATTTAAAAGGAGGCGCGCGATACTTCTTGCATCTTCATCTAAAACTAAGGGAGCGTTCTTTTATTACGTAACACAGTAGGGGGGAGGGGGGGTCGGAGACCGTGTTACGCTCCATACAAATTTTTTAAAATTTGTATGGAAATTTTGTTACGAGGGGGGGGGGGGAGGGGGTCTAAAAGTCCGATTTTTCGCGTTACGTAATAAAAGAACGCTCCCTAAGCTTTATGAATGGTCGTGCGCCTCCATGAAAATATATGAAAAAACTTAGAATTGGATAAAAAACAAAAATCCACAGGATAAATATTTTCTAGGTCACGGATATTTTTTTATCTTGAAATCCTGTCCTATCCTGAAATCTTGAGATTTGTTCAACGATAATTTGCAACAATATCAAAATAGTTTGCCTAAGGATCAACATTCTCAGACACTTTTAATTTTTTGTACAAAGTTATAAACAAAATGCGCATGTTGAGTTCCAAGTAATAGATTGTTATAATCGCTGAATATTTGTTGGAAGAGTTCTCCTGTTAGTGATTTTTTTTTTTTCGATTTCCATAAATAGTGATTATTATTTATATTTTTTGATGTACCTTTTTTCCTGAACATTGATTTACTTAAAACCACCAAAACATTCGCTATCGAAGTATAAGATGACTGTGTGTGTACTTTTTTCAGAAAAAAACTAGATTAAATTTGGTCAAATTTGAGTTTAAAGGGTACATAAATATTGGCAAAAGGATGCAGTCAAAAATCAATTAAATATTTCTGACTACAAAACCAATATTGTTTTTATTTTATTTTTATTTTTTAATTATGATGATACTACATACTTGGGTAAGAGCTGATTAACAGGTTATCATTTAGTGATCTCTAGAAACATAAAATGGCAACGCAGCGTATGCAACTTGAAAAAAAAATTAAAAATATAAGAAGTTTTGTAAATTAATCTGTTTTATAGCAAATACTAAAAAATAAAAAAATTAACATAATTTTTGTTGAATAAGATAACTCCGACTCTGACTCCAATTCCGGGTAATAAGAAATTTTCGGCTCCGACTCCGACTCCAGCTAATAAAATTTAGCCGACTCCGACTCCAGCTGTTCGAGTTTTTACGACTCCGACTCCGACTCCAGGCTTCCCAAAAATACCCGACTCCACCGACTCCGGCTCCGACTCCGACTCCGACTCCACAGCCCTGATCGAATCATTCGCATGTTATACTTATCAAATTGAAATAAAAAACAAAGATTTTTCTCAAAATCTCATTTTTTATCTAGTTGTTTTTTTTTTTTTTTTTTCTAGAAAACTGGAATCGAAAAATTTTTATTCGCGAAACCTAAAAAACAAATTTTCAAACATTCATTTGTCCGCTCGCCATCTAGCGGGAAAGTATTCAAAAGCCAACCTGATCGATTTCATCCAAGACACACACCAGCAGTTATTGAAATTCACTTTAGTTTATACTTGAAATTGTAGATGGCTCGTAGATGCTCTCGTCGAAGGTTGAAGTAATAATACTGAAATATGAGAATCTCTTCAAACATGAAATCTCCGTAGTTCAATAAAATAAAATTTAAAAAACAAGCTTAGTTTTAATTTTCAAACATTAGATTCAGTTTATTCGTACTTTCATCCTTAGGCAATAAAATATATTATATTTACGTATTCACTTCAAAACAGTTTAAAATGAGTGTTTCAACTTAAGCTAATATTCGAATCTTGTTCCTTTCACTTGGCATTCTTTTGCTATCTCTAAAATTCCATCACTCATTCCTAAAACTCTTTTTTCTCTCTATTTACAACTAAAAAAAATGGCACACTTCTCCAACTCTTCAATCCCCCAGCAAAACCCCGTACTTGTGCCGCACCGTCCCGTTCCCGTCAAACTGCTTCACCGTAATCCCACCGGCCTTCGGCTTAGGCTGCAGCTTCGGCATCCCTGCCGACGTTGGTGGTGGCGGCGCCGGTGCCAACCTCCGTCCCTTTCCGCGTCTCTCGAAGCAGGTGCGATTTTTGAGGTGAATAAGGAAGTTCTGCCGGTAGCGGAAGCCCTTCTGGCAGTGCTGGCAGGAGTACTCCGTTTCCGAGGAGTGCACCTTCATGTGGGACTTGAGGTGGTCGGAGCGCTTGAAGAGTTTCGAACAGAGGGTGCACTGGTAGGGTCGTTCTCCGGGGATCTTTTCCATCGGGGGAGCTCGCTTGCGGGCGGTTCCTTGCTTGGTGAGGAGGGAGGTGGATTGCTCGGATTGCTGGCTTCCGCTGTCGGACTCGTCGTAGTACATGTGGGCAATGTCGGAGAGGCGGAGGCGTTTGGGGTCGGCGGCTTGGTGGTTCGCGGATTCGTCCCCGTCGTAACCGCCTTCGTCGTCGCCGAGGAACTGCTGCAGACCGTTGAACTCTTCCGGGGAGATTTCCTCGCCCATGTCTTCGTCTTCTGGGTGGTGGGCGGTTCCGTTGACGGCGTCGTCGTACTCGTCGTCGGACAGCGCAATCACGTCGTCGTCTTCTTCGTCGTGGGCGGCGCCACCGCCGTTGGTCAGCTTCAGCAGCTGCTGGGTGGCCTTTTGCTGCGCCTCGATTCCGGCCATGATCTCCGACCGGTCGATCTCGATCTGCAGGTGGGACGTCTTGTGGCGGCGTAGGTGCTGTGGCCGCTTGAAGCACTTGCGACAAATTTCGCACTGATGTGGCCGGTAGATCGTGGGTTCGTACTGTTCCTCCCGCGCTCCCGGTGGCGGCGGAACCGGTTCAATCAACGGCTGAATCGGCGCCTTACTCAAGGCAAACCTTCTCCCTGCAAGCAACTCCCAGTTCTTCGGCAGCACGACGTCGTCAATCTCACCGGCATGCGCCTGGGCCACGTGCCTTCTACAGTGAGGTCTCCTCAAGAACCGCTTCCGACACAGCTTACACTGATGCGGCCGATCCCCACCGACCACGTGCAACAGCGAGTTCAACTTGGCCCCGAACTCCTTGGACCACTTCGGCACCCGAATGCCACTCTTCGTGTTCATCTGCTGCACCAGCGACGATTCCGCCGGTTCCTGCGTCTCCTCCATCATCTCGTAGTACTCGTCCTGCCGCATCACGTCCTCCGCCGAAAGCTCCTCCCCAATCAGATAACTCTCCCCCTCCTCCTCCTCATCCCCGCCACCGTCCAGATTCTCCACCAGCACCGTCATCGTGTTGTCCTCCTGGGCGTATTCCGGCTCGACGAGCGACGATTCGTGGGCGGCCACCTGGAGTTGGGACTGGTTTCGCTGGGAGTTGCGCAGGTATTCGTCCGTGCCCATGACCTGCTCGCGGAACGCTTGCCAGTCGTCCAGGCGTGTGCTGCAGTACTCGCAGATTGTGGCCGGAGCGCCGTCAAAGTGTTCGATCTGGAAAAGGGGGAGGGGGAAAACGCATGTTAGTAAATTTTGTGCTGCTTGATTTTATCGTATTTCATGCACGTTCAAACGACATTCTTAAGAGTGTTTTGTGTAGAATTTTCAATTTTAAAGTAGGCAAAAGTGTATACATATGTATTGTATGTAATAGATTGCCTTTTCTGTTTGGTTTTCAGACATTTTTATTAAAATAAAAATATATTCAAAGTAAAGTAAATTAATTATTTTACCGAGTTGCACTCAAAATGAGTGTTGCAAAAATATCAAGAAAAATATCAAACTTTCGGTTCTTAGCAACATTTCACTGCTATTCTTTCCGTCGTGAAATTCTCAGCAAAAAGTATTGTTGGTCTCTATCCCGTGTGTCATTCTCCTTTTCCGTTCTCTTTAAAAAATTACCAACGCAATCCCTCTTTCGCGTATTTAAATTTTCAGAGAAAACAAAAGAATCTTCGGAGAGGGAAGGTGAACGAGATAAAGAGAAGGAGTGATAGAAAGAGAATGCACTTGATAGCAAGCACAAGATAGAAGAGGAGAACTCACAAGCTAGAGCGACGGTCGCTGAACCCTCTGATATTTTGGTGCAAGAATCAGCAAATGATAGGGTCTTTCACTCATTTATTTTCCCTAAAATTGCTGGAAATTTTCAAAATACAATAAATTTTGTGATTTTTTAAGAAGAACTCCCAACAATTTTATATTTTTTACATTTTTGATACGACCTTTGGTTGCCGAGATGTCTTACAAAGAATGAAAGAAAAAAAAGTTCTACTTTTCAGCACTCAAATGGGTCCTGAAAAGTTGAACTTTTCAGCACTTGTTTCGAAAAGTAACACTTTTCAACATTTTTTTGGATTTAAACGAT
Source organism: Culex pipiens pallens (assembly GCF_016801865.2). Lineage (NCBI taxonomy): Eukaryota > Metazoa > Arthropoda > Insecta > Diptera > Culicidae > Culex > Culex pipiens. The sequence continues at coordinate 194,230,978 of NC_068938.1, read as the reverse complement.
TTACTGACAAAATACATGAAAATTTGACATAAAATTTCACTCAGTGTGTGTTTTTTGGAATTGCAAAAAATGTTGTATGGAACTCGTTGCAAAACTTGATTTTTTCAGCACTCTTCTAATAGTAGTTTATGCAACAAGTTGCAAAAAGAGGATTTTTCCAAAAGGAGTCCTACATTATTTATCCAACGAGGTTCACCGAGTTGGATAAATACGAAGAGTGCTGAAAAAATCAAGTTTTGCAACGAGTTCCATACAACATTTTTTTTGCAATTCCATAAAACACACACTGAGTGAAATTTTGTGTCAAATTTTCATGTATTTTGTCAATAAATCGTTTAAATCAAAAAAAAATGTTGAAAAGTGTTACTTTTCGAAACAAGTGCCGAAAAGTTCAACACCCATTTTAGTGCTGAAAAGTAGAACTTTTCAGCATTTATTTTGAAAAGTGTTGCTATTCGATTCTGTTATTTTTGGTACAGAAAAGTAGGCTGTTTCGTCGTTCAAGAATTACAGGAAAAGTAAGTAGTTTCACGACGGAATTGCAAAAACTACTATAATTCTACGTAGGGGAACAGCATCTAATTCCAGCGTGCCTCTAATGTTGGCAGGTCAGAACTATGACATTCAATTCAAACTAATTGAAGGCGTTTTCAACTGAAATCGAGTGATAAATAGCTCGATGAGGAGTGAGCAAGCAAGTTTCTATCAAAAGTTTTGCAAAATTAGTTGTACAAATAGTGAAAATCAGCAAATTGGACGGAGTTAGGAGCGAGTGCTTAACCTGCCAAACATACGAGAATTTCCCCTACTATCCAATAAGTTCTATTTTTTAATCGGCGATATCTTGAAAACCATTGATCGGATTTCATGATCGAAAAAGGAAACCATCGTGAACTTTTTTCATCCGTTTTTTAACGGAACATCAAAATCAAGACTCACAAAGTAAACAGACAACATAATACGATTTAAGGCCAGCCCACAAATAATGAAACAAAAAATAAATCAAAAATTACGAACTCCTCGTAACAGTATCTTAATGCAAACACTTTCACTGTCCCTGCGAAATATGGTGGCTGACATATCGGGCGGTCAACGAGCTATTAGACTATGGCAAACAAACAAACAAAGTCGCATTTTTTGTGTTTGACAGTTTTCCAAACTCGCAAACAGTGCCAAATGTATGCAGGATGACGATTCTGCAAACAAACTATCAAAATTTCCTCAGTAAAGTGAGGAAGGCAAAAATATTCTTTTGATTGCATTTTGTAGGTTTTTAGTTGTACTAAACGGAAATGTCATGGGTTTGCAGTTTATCTTAAGTTAAGTATTTTTTCAAACTAGTGTAAGTTTACCATTTTATTGCGTTGCAACGTCACGAAAAAGGGAAATTTGTTTATGTCAACAAAAAACTAAACATTCAATTATTATGATATTTCGGATGCTCTTTGTACTTGGAAAGAGCATTCAAATGCAATCTAGAGCGACTTAATTGGTTGTCTAGATCCAAAGTTACAACAGGTTTAAGTTTGCGTTGCAACGTCACGTAATTTTAAATCATATTGGTCACATGGCAAAAAAGGTGTATGCGTAGTTGGTTTTTGAAAATAAAAGGATACTAAATATTATATATTTGTTATATAATGTTTCCGAGCATATTTACAGAAGAATTGTACATGGGTCATTCACAAATTCCGTCATTTAAGTTTGATGCAACTCGAAAAAAAAGTTCGTGATAATGGAATAATACAAAAAAAAATATTTTGAAAACCCTTTGGAAAACTTCGTTAATCGTACTGCTACTGTGAAAGCGGTATAGGGAATGTCCTTGTACTGTCTATTAATGTCTTATAATCAAATCTTAACCTACAGTTGTTCAGCCTAACAAAAACTATGATTTATTTTGAAACTATTATTTCGTGACGTTGCAACGAAAAACCCTGTTTTCAAAAACAGAGCGTTGCAACGTCACGAAAAGTAAGCGGTCTTCAAAAATCGAGGTTAATTTTTTTCGAAAAACTAATGATTGCATTCGATTTTTTGGCCAATTTTACACTAAAAATGGAAGAAGAACTCCAAATTTGCCGTTTAACAGAGCAGAGTTAATGGCGCAACATGAATTGGGTCAGGATTGAGAAAAAGTCACGCTTTGCAACGTCACGCTACATATCCCCCTCTCAAAAATAGAATATTCGCTTAAAATAATGTTTCAACATTGTTTCTTATAGGAAATTTAATGTACTTTCCGAATCTGTAATAACATATGTACCTTTTCAATGTAATTTTTGAGTTACAGCCGAAATACTGAAAAAAGAAAAGTCAAAGCGTTGCAACGTCACGGCGGAATGTGTCCTATGCGTTTTCAAAATTGCATAGTAGGTATTCATCCGTGTTTAAATTGGATTTAACAATGTTACACAAAACATCAATATGAAATTTGCCAGAATGAGGATCTTGCACTTTTGAAAATTTACTCTAGAAATATGGTATTTTGTTAAAATTTAAGTATTTATAGAGATTAACAGTTTGTTTCAATAATTAGTAAAATTCATGTAATCGACTAACAACATTAGAATTTTACCATTTCTCAGGTTCTTTTCAATGAAACTGAATTCTGTTAAAAGGGTTGTGTAGGGGACATATTAAGATGACTTCGCTGAAAAAAAATCTCGTTCCTAGAACAAATCCGGTTATTTTGGCAGCTATCGAAAGTTGAGGTACGTTTTTGGCCAAAAATTACCTCTCAAAAAATCATGTTTCTAATATTTTTGTTGGAGTTGCTCGAAAACTACCCAAATGTTTGAAAATCTCCACTTCAAACACTGTAGCATGTCAAAGCGATTCTCTCGAACAAGAAAAACTGTTGGATGACTTGTTTTTACCATATCGTTGAATTTGAGCATCATTTTAGTTTCATTTGACCCAATGTCACCCCCTCTAAGGAGTGAGATCGGGTCAATTTTCAAACTACTGGCATTTAAGGTAGTGTTCACCAAAATCCACCATATTTTGGGAAAATGTTAGTAAACTATCTAAGAACAAATTTACGTAGAAAGATTTTCGATGTTATTTTAATTGTTTTTGTTATTGAGCAATTCCAGCCCAAAACAGGAATTTTTTAGGTATTTTTTTCTCGACCCTCTCCGATTTCAATGAAACTTTGTAGACATGTGTTCCTAGGAATATATAAGCCATTTTTATGTATATGGAGCCAGTTACACTCGATAATGACATTTGAGAAGGGCGTAAGTGTTTTCAATATTTTTGTTTTTCGTAATTTAAAAATTGCTGTATCTCGAAGCCGTGGCATCGTATCAAAAAGTGGTCAAAGACAAACTTGTAGGAAATTTGACGGGCTTTCCGAAAAAAAATGCACTGAAAGAAAAAAACACGCCAATTTTATGAGATTTTTTGATTTTTAAGTTTAAAAGTCAAATTTGAAGGTGAGCCCACGATTTTTTTTTCGTTCAAAATTTTTGTGAAAATAGCCTAAAATGTTACAAAAAGACTCACGAAAAATGCAGGATGGAGCAACTCACCTAAAAAAATACAAAAATCATTTACTGAAACTGTTTTTTTTTTTTTTTTTTTGAAAAGTGCTCTAAACGTCAAAATTTTCAAAAACCGAACACGAGAGTCGATTTTCCAGACAATTTTACATAAAAGTCTCCATATTGACCATTGTCCTATGTCCAATCCTTGTGAAGTTACAGCGGTTTTAAAAATAAAAATGTTGAAAAAATAGGTTTTTTGATTGTTTTTTTGCAATTTCTATATGACAGACTTGATTTTTCAGTCTCGAAAATATTTTTACTGGAAAGCTCGTCCAATTTCCCATAAGTTTGTCTTTGACCACATTTCAATTGGATGCATTGGTTTACAGATATAAGCTAATTACATTGCTCATAACTGAAAACATAATATTTTTTCAGTGTAGTATAGTAACCTGGATAGTAAATTAGCTTATATCTGTAAGCCCATACATCCAATTGAAATGTGGTCAAAGGCAAATTTATGGGAAATTGGACGAGCATTCCGGTAAAAATATTTTCGAGACTGAAAAATCAAGTCTGTCACAAAGAAATTGCCAAAAACAATCAAAAACCCTATTTTTTCAACATTTTTATTTTTAAAACCGCTGTAACTTCACAAGGATTGGACTTAGGACAATGGTCAAGACTTTTATGTAAAATTGTCTGGAAAATCGACTCTCGTGTTCGGTTTTTGAAAATTTTGACGTTTAGAGCACTTTTCAAAAAAAACAGTTTCAGTAAATGATTTTTGTATTTTTTTAGGTGAGTTGCTCCATCCTGCATTTTTCGTGAGTCTTTTTGTAACATTTTAGGCTATTTTCACAAAAATTTTGAACGAAAAAAAATCGTGGGCTCACCTTCAAATTTGACTTTTAAACTTAAAAATAAAAAAATCTCATAGAAGTGGCGTGTTTTTTTCTTTCAGTGTATTTTTTTCGGAAAGCCCGTCAAATTTCCTACAAGTTTGTCTTTGACCACTTTTTGATACGATGCAACGGCTTCGAGATACAGCAATATTTAAATTACGAAATACAAAAATATTTAAAACACTTACGCCCTTCTCAAATGTCATTATCGAGTGTAACTGGCTCCATATACATAAAAATGGCTTATATATGCCTAGGAACACATGTCTCTGATTCTCTATTTTAAACATTTTATTGTCATACGATCGGTTATCGTTACCAAATTTCGATTACTAATTGAACATATCGTATGTGCTTGAATCTTTTGATATCTCGATATTTTTAGTCACGATTGATTTGCGATTAAGTGAATTATCATGATTTTTTCAAGTCAGTTTCATGCCAAGATCAAAAATTTATTGAAATATTTTAAAGTATTTATTCAAACAAATTTGACCTTTAAATTATTTTGAAAAATAAATCGGTTATTCTTCTAGATGATGAAATCTTCGCGTCAATACTTGAAACCGATATTCATTTCACAATACGTGTCCAATTCAATCATCACGTTTCCTTGTTTCCGTATCCAGAGCTTTGTCAAGCATATTTCAATTGGGGTTTAACGAGTTTCAAATTATAAGTATTTTCGAACTGTTCAGCACATTCTAATTGGAAAGTATAATGGTAGCAGTTAATATGAGCAGTTTTATTGACTAATCATTAATTCTTTTGTATTTTGAACACAATACCCTTCGCTGATCATCAAAATTTCCCCAAACCGTAATACTTCTCTACAACCATCAACTCAACCAACCGACGACCCAGTTGAGAGCTATTAATACCCCCACAAAATTTCAAGGGGTTCGTTCTCATTCCCCATCGAATGTTCTGCCTTAATTTAGCACCACCATCAACGAACCCAAACCGCCAAGCTTCAGTTTCGTAGTCGTCGCTGTTATCCCTCTGGGGTTGAAGCCGTCCAACCTTGTCTTGCAAACTTGTTTCTGGTTACTGGCGGTACCCTTGGGGACCTTCGGCTGCCGTATCTCCTTCTTTGTTCACCGCTGCTGGAGAAACGAGGGCCCAAGGGAAACCAGGAACTGTTCCTCCTGGGGGTTTCTGCCACGACTGTCTTGCGCAGATGTGGTCGTCGTTTCTCTCGTTTTGCGTCATCTTCTGTACACGGGTTTTGCAGATGTTGAACATCCGGAGGAGACCCAGTTTGATAACTTTTTGGATCGAAGGTGGCGCTGGAGAGTTGAACGAATTACTGTTCAAAACCTAGTAGTCCTTCTAATTTGGAAGAAAATCCAACGCCCTCTTCGATCCGAACTTTTTAATCAGAGGTCAACAATTTTACCAGAATTGGTCTTACTGGTCGTTCTCATGACTCAGCATGACCCGAACCTCGACCCGAACCTCCTTTTATTGATTTTTCGTCCCTCAAGAACAGCAAGAGCCAACTAGGAAGGACCCTTCTTTGGGTAAGAGAAGATTGATTGAAGAGCGTTGGGATTAGGCAGGACCAAACTACCCAAGCAAAGGCAGATAAGAGAAGGGCAAAGCGAAGAAGACACCCTGCAGCTCCGTTGAGTTTCTCTAGTTGGTGTTGGTGTTACGGATGCTGTGGGTTGGATCAGCTTGGGTAAAGTTTTGTGGAAAATCGATAACATGACCCCGGTAGAGAGATGTAGAGGGTGCTCTTTGTTGCTCTGTCAGCCGGACTAGGTGATGTTCAAGAGGAAACTCGAAACGATTTGCTAGGTAGATAAGAGAACAAGGGCTTGTACAGGTTTGGTTTCTCCGATAGGTTTATTGGAAAGCAATTCCGGTAAAATGTGGCTTTTTTCAACTCTCATCGAAATGAAATTAGACTAAATTTTAATATATCAGTTGGACAATTTTTTAAGAAGAATATTCTGAAAATTCTGAAAATATTTTGGAGTGCAAATCGGAACTTTCAATAATTTTAAATCAGTTGGATCAATTGTTTCAGAGACATCTCAATTGGGTCCTAAAATGAAGCTTAGATTGCTGATATTATTGTTTACAGCGATGAAGCTTATTTTTCTGAGTACAATGACCCTTTGTACGACCACAAAGAGTTTAAAATGGATTTTTAAATCAATTTTGAAAAATTAACCTCGCGGTCCTTCTTGACAGAAAAGCTCCTACTTGACAGCTCGTTCCAAGGGGACCATAGTTGATCCATAGAAAAAATGTTGTCCTGTCAAAAAAAATTTATGCATTAAAATGAAAAAAAGTGATCAGAAATGGTTTTTAATCGTGTTTTTTACCGTTGTACATAAAAATTTACATAGGGCTTTAGTACCCAATTGTAGTTTAGAGCTGAATATAAGAAAAATTACGTTTTTGATCATAACGTTTAATAGTGGGTCCTTTTGAAATGTTATTCTTAATTCCAAAAAAATCAACATATTTTTTCCGAAGAAGGAATACTTTACATATATTTAATTTTTTTAAGCTGGAAATTATTTTTTTGTTAATCTCTCAGGAAAAGGGCCGTATCAGCATAGTCAAAAAACAAAATGCAAAAAAAACTCTGAGTCTTTCGAAATTATTTTTTACAAAAATGGGCAAGCATTGACATTGTTATTTTAAATAGAAAACTGGGACTTTTTTTCAAAAAATTAACCTAAAGTGGCAATTATTTGAAGAAAAAAAACAGTGCACTTTAGAATTTTATTTAAAGAGCAATTCCATGTCAAATAGGGAATCTGTTGTACCCGACTCTCTCCGAATTCAATAAAACTTTGTAGACATGTTATCCTACGCTTATATAAGCCATTTTTGTGTATATGGAGCCAGTAAGTGTTTTCAATATTTTTGTATTTCGTAATTTAAATATTGCTGTATCTCAAAGCCGTTGCTTCGTATCAAAAAGTGGTCAAAGACAAACTTGTAGGAAATTTGACGGGCTTTCCGAAAAAAATACACTGAAACAAAAAAATACTCCACTTTTATGAGATTTTTTATTTTTTTTTAACAGGTTTTTTGATGGTGTTTGGCAATTTCTATATGACAGACTTGATTTTTCAGTCTTGAAAATATTTTTACCGGAAAGCTCGTCCGATTTCCCATAAGTTTGTCTATAACCACATTTCAATTGGCTGTATGGGCTTACAGATAAAAGCTAATTTACCATCCAGGTTACTATACTACACTGAAAAAATATTATGTTTTCAATTATGAGCAATGTAATTAGCTTAGATCTGTAAGCCCATACATCCAATTGAAATAAGCATAAGCATAAGCATAAGCATAAGCATAGGTGCCCACCCGCAGTTGCTACTCCGTTATTGACCAGGACCTCCAGAAGTTACATCCACGAGCCGTGGAAGATAAGTGGGAGCTATCTTTCCTCGCTTCGCAACTTCTCAAAGGCCCCTATCATGCTGATCAATACCGGCGCCGGCCACGACCAGTGGTAGGGTCACGGGGAAGTGGATGGGAATGTTAGTCCGATACTTGAGTGATAGAGACCGCCCAATCGACTGCATCTCCGACAAAGTATCACATGAGTTTTGAGGGGGTTAGTAGATGGGTATGAGGTCAGGATTCACGAGTGGCAGTGATGTGACCATGAGCATTTTGTTTATCGGTTGAAATTTTAAATCTTAGGCAGTCGGCTGCGGAAAGATAAATAATTGATTATTTAAAAAGTTTGTTTTAATCGAACGCGTGCTAACCGAGCGGTAGTGCTATGGGCTGGACTTATCAGTATATTTTTACTGTTGGTACAATTAAGATAACGCGAGCAAATGTCAAAAATAGTAGATGAGTTAATACTAAAGCTGCCAGTTGGAATAAATTATTACGATCAACGAATATAAACGAAAAGAAAACAGGACACCACGTAACCGATTGTAATGAAATTAAAACAATAACTTAAACGAACTTAACCGGCGGCGTGCCTTCCTATCAACGATGATAAAAGAAGGACTTATAAATTTAAAATATAAAAAGACTCCAAAAAACACGTTGCATAGTAACCGCGAAGTCCCGCTACTCACAATCGAATTCGAAAGATAGCTATCTAAAATTTTAAATATAGTATTAATTCGACCGCGATCCTCCAGAAATTCTTCGTCGGCGTGCCTTCCGATCAACGGTGATGTAAGAAGGACTTTATTCATTAAAATGATTTTATATCATAAGCCTTAAAACATATTCGTCGGCGTGCCTTCCGATCATCGATGATATAGAAAGGACTTAATCCAGCAATTCGACTTGCTTGTCTCAAAAAACAAAAATCGGATCGTTTGTATCGAAAACTATATAAAGAGAACAAAAATAAAACTCATCGGCCAACGAACGCGCGAACAAAAAATAAATGAAAAAAGAAGAAGAAGAAATCCAATCACCCCATGCACTCGAACAGCGACATAAAAGAGACGGAAAATAACACGAAAAAACAGGACTGCGCGTCCACACAGGCACCGCACTACTGATCCAAGCCCATACATCCAATTGAAATGTGGTTAAAGACAAACTTATGGGAAATTGGACGAGCTTTCCGGTAAAAATATTTTCGAGACTGAAAAATCAAGTCTGTCATATAGAAATTGCCAAACACCATAAAAAAACTTATTTTTTCGACATTTTTATTTTTAAAACCGCTGTGAGTTTACAAGGATTGAACTTAGGACAATGGTCAATATGGAGACTTTTATGTTAAATTGTCTGGAGAACTGACTCTCGTGTTCGGTTTTTGAAAATGTTGATGTTTAGCGCTCTTTAAAAAAAAACAGTTTCAGTAAATGATTTTTGTATTTTTAAGGTTAGTTGCTCCACCCTGCATTTTTCGTGAGTCTTTTTGTAACGTCTTAGGCTATTTTCACAAAAATTTTGAACAAAAAAAACCGTGGGCTCACCTTCAAATTTGACTTTTAAATTTAATAATTAAAAAAATCTCATAAAAGTGGAGTGATTTTTTATTTCAGTGTATTTTGTTCGGAAAGCCCGTCAAATTTTTGAAATCCGAGAGGGTCAAGAAAAAAGTACCTAAAAAATCCTGTTTTGGGATACAGGCAACAAACTTTAACCAAGTTCCCAAGCAACAAACTTTGTCAGATAACAGTATTACCTAACTGGTTGTATAACCGAACGGCCTCGTTACCACAACTTGTTCTGCAACTCCTGTGCACTGTAAAAAGTGCAAGTTATCAGAGTAAGTTGAAGAAATGTAAATGGTAACTTTGCAAAAACTTTAGAGCAATCCCAAAGTTTGTGCAAAGTTACCATTTACACTTCTTCAACTTACTCTGATAACTTGCACTTTTTCCAGTGCACATGAGTTGCAGAACAAGTTGTGGTAAGGAGGCCGTTCGGTTATACAACCAGTTAGGTAATACTGTTGTCTGACAAAGTTTGTTGCTTGGGAACTTGGTTAAAGTTTGTTGCCTGTATCCTAAAATATATTTAAAAAAATAAAATAGTGTTTTGGAAATCATTTATTGGTGCGAAAAATGATATTAAAATCAGCACCCTTTTCGGTTTTCTAGTTCTTATCTATACCTACATTTTAACAGAAAACACCAAATCCATCAAAAAATGCCTTGAGAAGAAACATGTTTTAATTTTCACATACACCCAAAACTGGCAGCGCTAGTCCGAGAGAATGATGGTCTCGAGTCGAGAGAATAGTGGTACCATTCACGGACGCAGAGAACACAGCTCGAGATGGGCGATAGAACTATTCTCTCGAGGTTCATTTGCAAAAAAAGTTCATCCGTCAAACAAAAAACCAAAAGTGTCGACAACGGGAATCGAACCAGAGACCTTTGACAAACCAATCCAATGACTTAGCTGCCTCGGCCACCACAGCTTGGTGACCATGGAGAAGTCAGAAGTCGATGTATGACACTTGTTGGAGATTTATTGATTCAACTAACGAATGAACTCATAGGGGGATGGCGTCGCTATTTTTAGACCACATTTTCCACTTTTTCTCATCGAAACCGACTACTTTATCGACTTCATTTTGCTGGGCGAGATAGGACGCCGTCTATTTTTAGACGATGACTCAGCACTTTTCCACTCTTGCGCTTAAAAAAACCAGGTGGCAGCACGATGTAACGCCACGTCCCTATTTGTTATGATGGTGTGAGTTGGTATCATTATTCTATCGATTTTGGCACTGAGCCCTCAATGAATTTTGAGCAAGGTTGAAAAAAAATCACTTCGAGCGAATAACGATTGCCTGAAGAAAGGCCCTCTGAGTATGCTTTGATCGTTTCTTTCCCGACTGACACTTGATCGCTGGCTGTGGCATAGACGAATAAAAATTTGAATGATTGGGTTTAGTCGTCAACTTGCTGCGATCTGATTATAATTTTTCCCATTTAACACCAGCAGTCATGGGTTGTTACAATCATCGTCTGCACTCTTGACGAATGACAGCTAGTCGTGGCAATTTGAGAATAAAGATTATTCTCAGCAGTCTTATTCGTGAGGTGTAACAGGCAACGATTAATCGCCAAATTAATCATAGTCGTCAGATTTTCAACACTGATTTTGAGAGAACGATTATCTCGATTCTGAATTTTGGGTGTACCATTTCTGTCAATTTTTATGGAAAATGATATTGAGATGCAAAATCGTTTATTTGGACATGTGGAAGGTACCCAAAATATTTCAGTCAGATTAAACAAAGCAAAAAAAAATTAACGGCCGAAATCTCAGAGAATGGAAAAGGTTTACTCTCGATACAAGTGTTGAAATGTTGAACTTTTTAGCCCTTAAATGGATAACAAAACACAATCCAGACTCGATTATCCGAAGGCTTGTATGATACTTCGGATAATCTAATCGTAACATTTTTTTTTATTTTCTTACTACTTTAAATATTTGTTTGCCTTTTAAATTTAAAAAAAAAAATTTCAGTATGTTCTTATCGCCATTTTCTCCGCCATCTTGTATTAAAAAATTCTTAATCATTTTAGAGTAGTTTGTAGATCACACTTAAGCTCGACCATCAAAAATAAGACAACGAAAAAAAAAGTTTTTTCGTGATTCGATTACCCGAAGTGAAATTTTTCCGAGGCCTTCAGATGATCGAGTCTCGACTGTAGTAGGGGAAATATACCCCTTTTTAAGCCTAATAAGCGGTCGTATTTGAATGATGCTGGATAATCTGGAGCGTTCCTTGAAATATCCTAAAACCAAGTTCACCAACGAGTAAAGACTTTTTGTGAACATTTCTGTTTATTTTCACATTTACTAAACGTTATTCTATTCCATTTACATGAATTTTAATAAAAAAAATCCTAAATGTATTCTAATCAGACGAGAATGCATTGGGCCACACCCATTTATTCAAGTTTCAGCTTAGTTCTTTTTTCTTCCAGCGCTGTTTTGGGTCTGCTTAGTGCTGCCAATTGTGATGCAATTTTAAGCGAACACTCACGAAAAATATTTTCCTGACATCACTTGCTCACACCAGAGCGCGCTGCTGCTGGTGGTGTTGGTGGCCACCCTTTGTTCTTTATTTGCTTTCGCTTCTCGCTCGGTTCTCTTCAGCTTTCGATTGGAATGGGTCGTTAAAAGTCAAACGTCAAAAGACTTGGCGCGTTTGTTTTTTTGATGGCGCTTGCTCATTATTTACTTGTTTCGGGATTATTTTTCAAGTGAGTGACTAACTAATGTGCAAAAGAGTTGGAAGTTGGAAGCAATTTCATATCTTAAGCGCTTTGAAAACATTAGGACAAGTGAGAAGATATTGATGGCGACTTTCGTTAATCAGATAAGCTCTCATCTTGCGTGTGGATGTGTGTGCCACCAAAATGATGAGAAATGATCTCGCAAAATAGAAATTATGATCAAAAGTGCATTAAATTTGATCTTTTTGGCCAGTAAATGGCATTCATTTGCGTGCGTACTCAAGGCGGTGCTGTTGCTGGTAAGTTTATAGCAAAAAAAAGTATTTTTGGAGCTTAAATCGAGCATCAAAATCTTCATATGACAAGATTTGATTAGAAAGGGTATATTTCCCCTAGTTTATGCAACAAATTGCAAAAAGAAGGCACTCGAGGCATGAGGTACACCGAGTTCATAGACCAGAAAATATCCAGAACGATTTGCGATCTATCTGCAAAACAGATCACCCTTATGTTTAATGGGCAATTTTTTTTTGAAGACTACAACCCCAAATCTACAAAACAATTCATAATTAAAGATCCATTAAAATGTAGATAACGTTTTTTTTATAGTTGCGAAAATCAAATTAGAAATCATTATCAATAACCCAATTATACCTCGCACATCCCTACACAACCAAAAGAACGCCACCACCAACTGCGAGCACCCCACTGAATATAGAACGTCCATCCAAATGAAATACCCTCACATTCTTATCATGGTTGTTCGGTCCGACAATACTCAACGACTACGACGCAAAACTTCGATCCCCATTCCCCGTCTTGCTGGTCTGCGAATTGAAATGACCTCTTTCGACGGGGTTCAGCGCGCGCGCCCCCTCACAAAACCATCATGGTCGTGTCGTCCCAAATATCGATCCAAGCAACCCACGGCGGCAGCAATACCAATGAATTTCAACCTAGCAACAGCCAGCAAATGGCAAGGTCTACTGGGATCTGCGAGAAGAACATCACATGACGAGGAGAGAGAGAGAGAGGGATGCCATTGATCGAAATTTTAAGAGCAGGACCAAAACTGAAGGGAAGTCCGGAGTACGCGCGGGGTAGACAGATTTCAAAGAAGGAAAAGGGACGAAGGCAACAAAAAAGGGTCTCGTTGAGAGATTACGTGGTGCCTCTTGGAAACCCTTCGGAATGGGGTTCTACCCGGGGTTCTTCTCTGTGTTGAAATCGTGTAGTGCGCATTCTCGGCAGCGGCGTATTGGTGACCCGTAGGCCATCCGAACAAGGGTATAATATCAATTTGCCTTGCCTGCTCGGTACTGTACTCTTCATCCACGTATGGTCTGGTTTGTCGATCGGTTCCCCGATTTTCAAGAGTGTTCTGATGGTTGGCAGATGTGCTTTGGTACGACGTTCTGAATACTGCGCAGTACTAGCCGCCCTGGGTTGGCACACCGACACACACAGGCAAAGTAGGCGTTGGCGCTACTACCAATACCGCTACAGGGATGCCCGCTTCCGTTGAAATAGCTCGTAGTATGCCATGATTACCATTTTTAGGTATTCGGGGTCCGGGGTTTGGTTGGTGCGGTGATGAGGTTAGGGATGATGGGCAGAGGCGGCAGCTGCACGGAATTTTGATATCCCTTGGAGCGGTTTGGAACGAGAACGAAATTCTTGGAATGGGAATCAGCGGCTCCCTTAGGCGAAATTTAAATTGTTTGGTTCGTGTTTGGGAAACCGCAAAAGTGATGTTGATAACCACAGACCTCGGGGTTGTTGGAACTGAGAAACAAACAAAATGAAATTATTTACTAAACTTTTATTAGCATGATTAAATTTAATTTAATAAAAATTTGAAGTTGGTTAAAAATAAAACTTTCGTCAAATCATTGTAAATTTATCTAAAAAGTGACGCCAAGCAATAATAAACAACCGCGATGAACCTAAAAGCCTAGATGATTTAGTTAACATCTTTATTAGAGATCATCTACTAAAACACTGAGTGCTTTTATAGCTTCAACCAACAATATTAACGAACGACGAAGCAAAATTTGATTTTATCTCCCAACAGCAAAAACGTAGCCCCGGGGATTTATCCTGGGAGTAAAAGCGGAAGAGGAATACTCTTTCTCTCCCCCCAGGACAATGAACACTGGAATGGCTTAGAATGCTGAAAAGTATTGATTATCATTTGTTAGAAATTTTAATTGATTTTAAATCATTGTCGAGGAGCAAGTTGATATCCACAACTTATTAAATCATTGTTAGGCGAAAATTACATGAACATGAATGTTTTTTTTCAAATGTTAGGCCAGATTTTGAAACTCGAAACTATTTTTTCTAAAAGCCAAACTAATCATCTTTCATTTGCGTCCAATACAGCTGAAATCGGGACGTGCGACAAAAGGTCGAAAGACATAAGGTCGAATGGACAAAAGGTCAAAAGTAGACAAAAGGTTGAATGGACAAAACTTCGAAAGGACAAAAGAACGAATGTGAAAAAGTTAAACAAATATCAATAATTATAAACGTCTAAAATATTCTTGAAAAAAAATTCTTGCAAACAAATCCAATTTTTTCTTTAATTACTTAATTTTTTTTTTTTTTTAACAGCCTTTTTATAACTGTCGTAATGTTTTTTTTTTTTCATTCTTTAAAAAATAGCATTCTTTAAAAAAGTTTGAATTCTGAAATATTTTTTCAGTTATTATTTCATTTTCTAAAACAACTTATTCTTGTTTGTCGTGTGAATTTACTTTCAAACATGAGCAGTTCTCTGAAAAAATGTTCATCTTATAAAATATTTTGGAAGTTTAAATCATTAAAAAAGACAATCTATTTTTGACTATCGCCATGTTTTTGTGAGTATTATGAAAATCAAGAGCAGGTTGTTTTTTAAATAAAAATTAACTTCCAAATTATTTTAGGAGTCGAACTTTTTTTTTTGGAGAATTGCTCTTATTTTAAAAGAGCAATTCTCCAAAAAAAAAAGTTCGACTCCTAAAATAATTTGGAAGTTAAGTTTTATTTAAAAAACAACCTGCTCTTGATTTTCATAATACTCTTGTGAGGTTTTTCATTCTTTCAAACATGAGCAGTTCCTCAAAAAAAAACTTCGACTTTTATGTTTTTATTCAATTTTTAATGACAACTTATTTTTGTTTGTTCTAATGTTTTTGTGAATTTTTACTTTAATTTTTCATAAATTAGCGATTCTTTTTTTAAATACTACTTCTAAAATATTTTGTTTTTTTTTTCTATTTTATAAAATAATAGTTTAGATATTTTAGAGATTTTTCAATTTATTCAAATGTAAAAAGTTCGAAAAATGGAAATGTCTTGCTTCTTAAATATTGTAGCAGATTTTCCATCCTTTTTCAATCTATCCTTTATGGTCATATTAGATCCTTAGTAATATCTGACTTAAAAAGTATAGCTGAATATTCGCAATTCGCAATTCGCAATTTTCAGTGTAAGAACGGGCCTTGACCGATCTTATGCACCAGGTTCCCGACGAACACGCACTGCCCTTACACCTACATCTCACCCTTGCTCTGCGTCAGTACGAGCAGCACGCTAGAACACGCTTTGAGTGTTCGTGCCAGGCATGCACACCTTCTTTTCCGGTTACGCATTTTAACTCGGCCGGGGGTGGTACATTGCGTAGAGTTTGATGTAAGTATAAGCGCCTAACCATTTATAGTGTGCCTATCAACTTTCATTAAAGCAAAAACTGTTTTATTTTTAGTTTGAATTCAAAAACTAGTTGTTATTTTACTGTGTTTTGTTTTCTCCTGAAATCTTTCCTAGTGTTGAGTCGTGTTTTTATGTTGCTATTTCTTTTGTCGCGGTGTTTTGTTACAACTTTTGGTCCTAAGCATTTTATAAAAGTTTTTCAAAAGTACAATAGTAATATTTGTGTTAATTCTTTGATCACTCCAAAAATTGAGTAAGGGCTCGAACCTCATTTGTTTGAAGAAAAGGGTGAAACTGAAAACAATGGACAGTGAAAGAAATATACTATTTGAAGAATCAATAGTAAAAGAAAGATAGTAATTTATGAAGTAGATAAAGAAATTAACAATAATTAATAAAAAGAGGTAACAAACAAGCTTAGATTGTATTGAGGGCAATTTATAGGGCAAATGAAAAATTATTCAAATAGATAAATAAAGAAAAGGCAGATGATAACAAAATTGACATCGCTGCCAAATTAAGGGAAAGCAGAAAGTATGTTACAGCAGCATCAATTGGTAAAATAGAGTGAAAAAGCGTTGAGAAATAAGAGAATCAAATGAGTAAAATCGAAATCAAATGGAGGATAGTAAACAGAAGCCGCGTTAGAAAATCAGTGAAACAAAATAAACAGAAGATAGGTGGTAGCTGAGAATGAAGAGAAGAGAAACCCCGTTGTGCGATGTTTCAGGTACATCCACAGCAGTTGACTCAACATACTGCGAATCAAAACAATACCGTCTACAATCACAAATTACTTCCTTTTCCCACATTGTCGCGCCCCTTTCTTTTAGCCGTCTCGACTTTGACTTTGGTCAAAGGTTTACGATCCGTTTCCACAGGCCACCAGCTAGGTCATCATGAAAACCAAGCCAACGTGGAGGTAAGAAAATAGGACACTTGCAAGGAACCAGAGCTATACTGTCTTGATCAAGTATGACCTAACAGGACTACGGACGTAGTCAGTGACGCTCCTTCCAGGATGTTCCTCGCCTGAGCGTCAACTGAAGAGGTATCATCAGCATCATTCGCACTTGGCCTGCAAGTATAGCTGAATATATACAAAAAATCGATCGTATTTATTTGTATGTCTAATGATAAACCCCCCACACCCCCTCCTTTTTCAAAAAGTCTCCAGCAATCCGGGGACATGTTTTTATTCAGAAGACCTCTAAATTTTCAAGAATATAGGAGTGAAATTAATGCAAACCGTTCAAAACTTTTATGCATTTAGACTCACATCAAAAGTTATTTTTGTAAAATATTGTTTTAAAAAATCGACATTTTATTGCATTCGACGTTTTGTCCATTCGACCTATTGTCCACTTTCGACCATTTGTCCATTCGACCTTTTGGCATTCGATCTTTCGACCTTTTGTCATACATACCTAAAATCGATTGAAATGGCGCGGAATTTTGAAAAATGTGTTTTTTGCGAAAATCGACGAAAACTTTTTTTTTGGACCACCCTAACACGACGTAGGTCACCGTAATTGTCGAACACGGGCCTAAAAACTTTATTGGTCATAGATGAAGTACTGATATTTTAATTTTGAAGCTTTTTCAATCCCGTTAATTCGAGAATATAAGATTTCAATTAAGTGTGTTCATCAATACTTGGAAATCCGAGCTCAACACTCAAACAGCCGACCGGCACGACGACACGTGCTCTTTCTCTTTTTCTCGTTTCGGCGATGACAGCCAGCAATCATTTGAATGCATTCATGGGCCAAGTGATTGAAATTTCGGTATTGTTCGTTTCTTTTAAAGGTACACGCCGCGCGGCATTTCAGGATATGCCATAGACATTGCTGCCAGCGATTTTCTGCACTTTTGGTGCAATATAAAACATACCTGACAACAATGCCAGGCGATTCGAAGAAGAAGATCAACAAAAACAAAACGCGCAGTATGGAATTTGACAGTACGCATTTGCCGAAAGTGCGGCGCGTCGTTTCGAGGCTAGTTTTCCGCGTGGTTTTCTCGGGAATACCCGCAATAGAAGAGAAAAGCAACTCGCGACAAAATTTTGAGGCTAGGCATTTTGACAGGTACAGTCATCCCTCATATTCGGAACAGTTTACAGATCAGCCAATGTTCGAAAAATCATAGAAAATCGATAATTGAACATAATGACTTGCTTCTACCTGCATGTGACAGCTTTTCTTGCGATCTTTCGATTGATGTATTGACCGGCTGTACTTTTTCACATTTTATATCAAGTTTTCAAAGAAAAACATTGACCCTTGAAATCCACAAATTCGGAACACTTTTTTCTTGCAAATGTAAACAAACTTTGATTCTCTCCAGGAGTACATATTTTCTACAAAATAATGACTTCATACACTGAAACCAATGAAACTCAAGCTTAGTGATGTTTTCTATATGGTTTGATAACTTTTTTTGTGAAAATATCAGTTAAATTCAGGTGTTCCACAATTGTGGGAGGCACAATAACATCCCACAGTTATGGAACAGGCAATTTGAAGGCAGTGTTTTGCAACTCTGAATAAAATAGTCTTAAAATGCAGTTTTTGTTCAAAAAGAACTGCTTTTGCTAGTGAAATAGCAAGAGAATGTCCAAGTAAAGGTCCTTAAAATAGAAGGGTCACCAAGAAAGATGCATTTGGCATTCTATTGACAAATTAACACAAAAGTGTTCCGAATTTGTGGGTGTTCCGAATATGTGGGATGACTGTAGGTATGATTTTCATAAAGTATTCGCCTCCTTTTCTCTCCCACAGAAAAAGTACGGACAAAGTAGCTGTCAAACTAGACAAAATTGTTAAAGTCACTCACAAAATGAACTTTGAGTTCATTTCTGACGTCACGATTTTCTCCTCTATAGCATTCAAACGAATGAGCTCTGCGCGAACGAGAGAGGTGATGAGAGGCAAATGCCTGTGTGAGTGACTTTGCGTTGCGCTCATGCGTTCGTGTGTGTGTGAACGAACGAAAGCAGAATATCAATAGAGCTATCTACGTGCGCATGTATTGCGTGTACGTACGGTACGTACTAGAGGTGGGCAAAAAAAGAGCGAGCCGCTCAAAGAGCCGGTTCACTGAAAAGAGCGAAAGAACCGTGGCTCACAAAAAAAGAACCGCGGTTCTTTTTTAAACTTCGGTCCTTTGAAAGAACTGGCTCAAGATGGCATGATTTTTGAATTTCCAAAAACAATGTAATATTAAATTTGTTTTTGAGAATTGAAAATGCAATTTCAAATATTTCAATGCTATTTAAACATGAAAAAAACTTTTCACTTTACAACTGATTGTACATTAAAGTATTAACGGAAAACAAATTTGAGCATTTCAAATTGCATAATTTGTAAAATATTACCAAAAATCTACTGAATAGTTTAGAAATTTTGGAAAAAAAAATCCTTTTGTCCGATTAATGGTTGGTTTTCAAGGGCATCTTCTCGTTTTTAGTTTTATTTTTTTTTATCAAATAATTTGTAAAAGTCTAATGTGCAATAAGTTATAAAATCAAACGATTCTTAAAAAAAACTTTTTCATCCAAATTTTGAAAAAGAGCGAAAGAGCCGTTCAAAAGAGCGGCTCTTTTTAATGAGCGAACGAAAATGAGCGGCTCCTAAGGTTCGTTCGTGGCCGTCATCGGGAGCAGTTCGTTCTGCTTGGCGTCCGTGTTTTTTTGTTAAATTTTTCGCGTTTTTTTCTCATTTTTGTGGATTGTCCGGGTTCTTTCGATTGACCATGTTCCGAGTATTGTCACGGTGATTGTATGTTGGTCGGTTATCGGTCGGGGAACCGTGGAAATGCGGTTTTTGCGACGATTTTGTACCAGATTTGCCAATTTTAGCGGCGTCGTTTGCTTCGATTCGGAAACGAAAGAGATGAGAAAAACCGAGAGAAAAACTGTGGTTGTGTTCGTGCGCTCTTGCCTGTCTGATAGTGTTCGTGATCGCGTGTGTGGTGTTGGCAGACACGCTCCCGCTCCCAAGAGCGAGAGCGGCTGTGTCATCATTGGAATCATTGCGAGCGGCGATGAGGATTGCCTGGAGAGAGAACCCAACGGGGAGACTGCTGACGGTTTATACTGTTGGGGGTGACGCGGGAATCGACAGTGCTGCCGGATTAATGTTTTATTTTTCGTTACAATAATTTATATTTGCTTTTTTTCTTTGTATTGCGATATCTTCGTAAATATTTCGTTCATAATCGATTAAAGTTCAGAACAAGTTATTTTTTTCATTTAATGCGATTTATTTTAAGATAAGGTTTAGCTAATTTCAAAAAAAATATTTAACTGGTCTTTTAAAAATAACGATTTCGATCAAGTATTTAATGACTCTTCCTTCGTTTCCCTTCTACTTTCTCTTTTAATTAACATTCTTTTTCAGGAAAAATCAAGGTAATTTGTAAAACTGCAATTGACATATTATCTATATATTTTATTTATCTGAACATAAATAACTACTATATAACACACATGAAACATGACATTGGAGCGTTTGGTACGGTATGTCCACGCATCCTTCCTCCCCTGTAGATTCTGTGAAATGTGATCCGTTCTCAGAATCCTCTCTGCGGTAAACACAACGCAGTAGGGCTGGCCGCTTTAATTTTTGTAATACATTTTCGGGTGTTCTCGGATGTACTACAATTATTAATAATGACAAGAAAAGTGCTTGGGGCGTAATCTAATCACAAGACTTTCCAGCATGCTTTCATCGGACTGGCTGCGTTTGTGTTAGATTAGATTAGATTAGAACGAAAATGAGCGGCTCCTAAAAAAGAGCGGTTTTGCCCACCTCTTGTACGTGCACGATGGATTTCTAGGTTAAAATTTGTGGTCGTCAGCAAAAACAAATAGTATGCAAGGTATGCCTTCCATCGGACGAGGAAGTAAATGTTGGCCCTGTCTAACCTAGTCGTCTCCCTGGGTCCTGTCTCGGTGGAGTCGCTGGTAGGCAGTTGGACTCACAATCCAAAGGTCGACAGTTCGAATCCCGGGGTGGATGGAAGCTTAGGTGTAAAAAGAGGTTTGCAATTGCCTCAACAATCAAGCCTTCGGACACCTAGTTTCGAGTAGGAATCTCGCAATCGAGAACGCCTAGGCAATGCTGTAGAGCGAATAATTTGATATTATGAAATATGTTTTAGCTTGATGAATCAAGAAAAAAATTGTTCGTTGTCTTATTTTTGATTGTTTAGCTTTAGTATGACCTCTAAACTACTCGAAAGTGTTTAAATCCAAGACGGCGGTGACGAAATATTTAAAAATTGTATTTTATTTAATTATTCAATTTTAATTTATTTAATAAATCTCAGTTGAAAGGTTCTGCAATTGCTTTGGTTAGTTAAAGGAAATCCGGGTTAAAAGAACTCAAAATTGATGTTGAAAATTATAATTTTGTGTTGTCTATGAGTCGATTTATCCAAAGTTTCTAAGAAGCTCAGCGACCTATAACTTTGCTGAAGACACCAAATCGATCCGGAATTCCCTTCTTAAAAACAGATTTTTGAATTACTTCACAGCACTTTTTTATGGATAAACAAAATGAAAAAAGTGAAATTTGGCTAACCTACTATGAACCACTTGACATCCCTACTACCCTCAACGCTCTACTCCACACACTCCACGCGCTCAAGGCTACCCAATTGAAACCCGAGAGTTTTTGGTGGGATTATTGAAGCTCACCAGAACAGCCTAAATAAACCGCTCGTTCGCTCTAAAACCCGCACCATCTCCCAATCATCAACTTCAGCACGAATTGCCAGACTACATAGCAACACATCGTCGTCGTCGCCATCGTTCGCTACCCCCGGGAGGATAGATCATCCAATTTCACATGCCTGGCAATATCCCAAGCGACCTCCTCCAACCAAAACTCATCTTTGCTTGTGTTGGTTGGGCAGACCCTTTGTGTCCACCAAATGTCCCTCTCTACCTACTCTCAACCCAATTAAACCCACATGGCTTCCCCGGTTGGCAGTTCTCTATCTCGGCCACAACAGGCAACAAAACTCTAAAAATATCAGGGTGAACCAA
This sequence comes from Culex pipiens pallens, assembly GCF_016801865.2. Taxonomy (NCBI): domain Eukaryota; kingdom Metazoa; phylum Arthropoda; class Insecta; order Diptera; family Culicidae; genus Culex; species Culex pipiens. Next base: position 194,209,167 of record NC_068938.1, on the reverse strand, counting down.
TACCACCACCGTCGTAACCATACACTACCCAACTCGGAGCTCTATAAACGACCCTCATCAAATGTTACGAGCCGTATCGCAAACGTTCTATCTGCTCCTAAAGTGTGCAAAACTCGCACACATAAAAACAGGGAATTGGTACTGCTGAAGAAGGCTAACCTCTCTACCTGAACGGTTCTACCTGACCAATGACCCGAACCCCCTTACTTAATAACCTTGTGGAAATTCCCCAATTTTAAATGTAAATTCACGAAATGCCCCTCACCTTAACCGTGGTACACTGCAGAATCTTGGACACGACCGTATTGGGTCCGAGGGGGTTTCCGCCGCGCACCGGAAACAGCGGCAGCATATCCGCTCCGTCCACCGACTCGGTCAGACAAAGCCGGCAGACATTGTCGATGTTCCGCGGAAGGCTGAGCATTTTTAATATCTCTCTCTCTCTCTGTTCAAGAAGACCCAGCGGGCCTCTTACTAATCCTCGTGCAGTTGGTATTGGTAATCGCTAATCTAGTAGTCGGCGACCGACGACGGCATCACGCGGGCTCACGCACAAACACTCACTGTTTCTGTTTTTTTTTTCTTCTCTCGGTTTTGTTTATTGTTATTGTTGACACACACAGATTGGGATGTGTGTGGGATGCTGCGCACACACTACGATCGGAACACACTTATACACACAGAAGACGGATTAAAAAATGTTCTGATTCACAAAACACGTGCCCGGCTTGGGTTGCCTCGACAGAGCACACGTCCGTCCCGTGCGGCGATTAGAACTGAAGTGAAGAACGTGGTCCCCGTGAAGACGATGCAAGAACAGCAGGCTGCTTCGATCGAGATACGGTCGCCGCCAGCAGCGAGAGAGTGTGTGGAAAGAGAGGGCAACATTGGGCTTGTGGTGAGAGTGAAAGAGAGCGGCGGAAGAGATAGTGATCGGAGAGCGAAATCGAGAGTGATTCACCTAAAGCGGGTGGTCTCCGAATTTTTTTATTCATTGAGTCGAATTTTAAATCGTTTCAAAATGTAAAATTCTCAAAAAGAAAAAAAAAAATAAGAACAGTAACAGTGGGCAAATGGCGAATGTGACTTTAATTACATTTTTGAACAATAGATTTTTCATGTATTATGATAGAATGTGAAAATGTCTTAATTCAAACATATTAAAAAATATTTTTGCAATTCCGTCGTGAAACTATTTTGTTTATCTGTCATTCTAGAGTGCCGAAACGGCCTACATTTCTTTACCAAAAACAACAGAATGGAAAATTTATACCTTTCAATACTTTCAAATTTGACTTTTTTTTAGTTTCGACGGTGAATTTACTTAACACGGTGATGTTTGACAAAAAATTCTATCCAAAAAGTGTTTTTTCGGAATTGCAAAAAATAATGTGAGCAACTCGTTGCAAAACTTGAAAACTTGAAATATTGAGGTACTTTTGATAATCTGATTGAATGAATGAATATGATCAAAACGATCCATATAAAATTATTCACGAAACAATCTGTAATATATTCATGAACAAATCTTGTGTTTTTGTGTTAGTTTTTCAATTCTTTCCAACATGCACATTTTTCGAATTGTTCAAAGCGAAAATTATACAAATCAAGCATATTTCAATCTTCTTTTAAAATTTAATTCCTTACCATTTTTATTCTCTGTTTATTTTGGGTCATTAAGCTCAAACAAGACCCTAAAAATGTTGAAATCTGACTCGCTGAACTCGCTTTATATTAAATATCAAAAACTAAAAAACTATGAAAATATTCATTTTTTGTATATTACTAGTGAGCAATTCTCTACCAAAACCGGAAAGAGATTTTATTTGTATTTTTTGATTTGGCTCAAACTTTGTGGGGGCCTTCCCTATGACCAAATATGCTATTTTGTGTCATTGGTTCTCCCATACAAGTCTCCATACAATTTTGGCTGCTGCCCATACAAAAATGGTACGTAAATATTCAAACAGCTGTAACTTTTGAGTGAATTTTCTGATCATATTGGTGTCTTCGGCAAAGTTGTAGGTTTTGTTGTACTACTTTACTTTTGAGAAAAAAAAATAGGTACACGGAAAAAAATGAAGATTTTTTAATCAGTTTTTTTTTCACTAAAACTCATTTTCCCAAAATACGTATTTTTTTGATTTTCGAGATTTTTTGATATCCGCAACTTGTGAGCCATAGAGAAACATGGTCAAAAAATCTGCCGCCGAGTTATGAATTTTTGAAAAAATAGTGATTTTTGGAAAAAAAAAATCGAAGTTTCATGCAAAAACAAGTTTGACATTATTTTTAAATGCAAAATTGAATTTGCAGATTTTTTGATAAAGGGCTCCGTTTTCAGGGTAAAGCCACCGAAAGTTTGATTTAAGCGAAATATTTGCAGTTTTTCGATTTTTAAAAATAGTGACCATGAGTGACCATTTTTGAGAACATTTTTTTTAAAGTTCAGAAAATTTGCTATAAAATTGTCTAAGAGACATTGAAGATTGGACCTCGGGTTGCTGAGATAGAGCCGCTTTAAGAAAAAGAAACACGAAAATTGAAGTTTTCTAAATCTCACAAAAACAACCCACCATTTTAATGACGATATCTCAGCAACTAATGGTCCGATTTTCAATGTTAAAACATGAAACATTCGTGAAATTTTCCGATCTCTTCGGAAAAAAATATTTAGAAAAATTTTAAATCAAAACTAGTATTTTAAAAATTCAATCTCGAAAATAAAAAAAAAGGTTCTATTTTGGGAAATTGAGATTTAGTAAAAAAAAAGTTGATTAAAAAATCTGCAATTTTTTTCCGTGTACCTATTTTTTCTCAAAATTCCTCAACAATACCTACAACTTTGCCGAAGACATCAAATTGGTCAGAAAATTCCTGTGAACCAATGACGCAAAACAGCTTATTTGGTCATAGGGAAGGCCCCCACAAAGTTTGATTCAAATAAAAAAATACAAAAAATAAAAATGGTCGAAATCGGCCGATTTCGTAGAGAGTTGCCTTAGTTTCTTTGATACCTTTTAATAATCAAAGCTTCAGATAATCGAGAACTGTAATAAGTTGTTGAAAATTAGTTTATTAACCCTTCAATACCGATTTTTTATTACTTTAATATTTTCCGTTTTCAGGAAGTAATTTTGAGCAACTTTTATTTTACGAAAAACTTCACTTATTTTGCTTTATGTTTTTATCGAGGTTTTTATTGTTCAATTTTAAGTATTTATTTTAATTTGTATTTCTCATGTTTAGTTAACGTTTGTTTTTGGCTTATTCTACCACTTCCTATTATTATCTTTTGCCTTTATTGATTAAAATTTTTTTCAGCCACCTTTTAAATTTTTTGCTTCTTTTTCACATTTTCTACTACAGAATGATACCATTATCATTTGAATTGTAACAAAAATGCGCAGAGGCATAGTTCTTGACATTACAAATAAATACTGTATTAATTATGCATAAAATATTAAAAATGTTAGTGAAAACATAGCCAAAGATGACCCTTACAAAAAACACATTTTTAAAAACATTGGCATAGTCTCATAAAACAAATCAAACTTCCACCCGGAACATTTTCTAAAATTTTAAGTTTTTTGTTCCAACGCCTTTTAGAGATCACAAATTGGTTGATAAATGGATTTTTGACGATTTTCTAGATCAAAGCCCACCTAGAAGCGTAGTTTGATTGTAGAGGGTCAACCCTCTACTGCCAAATTTTTTTTCGAAAATTTTTATTTTTCCCATGTTCAGGGGGTCATTTTGAGCAACTTTGTTCTACGAAAAACTTTACTTCTCTTGTTTTATGTTTTTCTTGTTTCATTTTTAGTATTTTAATTTGCATTTATCATGTTTAGTTTGTGTTTATTTTTGTAGTATTAGGCCTATTCTACCACCTCCTATCATTACATCTTGCCTATCTAATTTTTCATGTTTCATGTTTTGCTTGTTTTTCACATTTTCTGCTATAAAATCGCACCATTATCATTTAAATTGTAAATAAATGCGTAGAGGCATAGTCTGCGACACTATAAAAATTACTGCTTAATACTTTTTATTTAAAATATAGATAATGTTAGCAAAAAACACAACCAAAGTTGACCCTTGAAAAAAAGAAATTTTTAAAAACAAGTCAAACTTCCAACCCATAAGTTTTCTAAAATTTTAAGAGTTCTTCTTTCCAATGCATTTTGAAGATCAAAGATTGGTTGAAAAAATTGATTTTTGGCGGTTTTTTAAATCGAAGCACGTCTAAAGGCGGGGTTGGGTTATAGAGGGTTAAATTTGTTCTTTTTGAAGCCCAAGTTAATATCATTTTATGATAAAAAAAAATTCAAATACAGTCCAGACTCGATTATCCGAAGCCTCGATTATCCATTTGTATGGAACTTCGGATAATCGAATCACGAATCAAATTTTTTTTTCGTATTTTTTCATTTTTTTTTATTTTAACATAAAATTTGAGTTATTCGACTCGATTTTAGTCAAATTTGAATTAATGATTGTCTATTAAAAATAAAAAGCGTTTTTCCTAGGTTCAATATTACATCACCGCCATTTTGGCCGCCATCTTCAATTTAAAATTTCTGAATCATTTTAGCGTAGTTTAGGGGTCATACCTATGCTAGACAATCAAAAATTAGACAACGATCATTTTTATTTTTATTTTTTATTCAACTATCCGAAGTTTCGATTATCCGAAGTGAAATTTTTCGAGGCCTTCGGATAATCGAATCTGGACTGTAATTAAAACTGAGAGAAAGTCTAACACTTTTCCTCTTAACGATCACATTCATTCACACGTTCAGCACCGTTCACACTTTGGATCCCGTTCACAGCGAGCCGGCATTTGACAAAACTTATCAACGAACTGCGATCCGATTCATTCATCGCAAGAACACCACTCTCTTCTCTTACCAATTCTCCCGCGCTCTGTATTAGTTCTCTCTCCCTCTCAAATTCGAAGCGTCTCTCTCAGTTGCGCTTTTATTTACGGCGTCGCCGTCTGCGATCACGTGCGTTTCGCGTACGATTCTTCGCGTCGGAATGCGTTGCACTCTTAGATTTATTATTAAAGTTTGAAGATTTTTTTTTGCTTTTATCAGGATTGTTTGAGATATTTTTAAGTTTATTTCACCAAGTGGAGATTTTTTGTGCAAATTAGTTGGATTCCTCGTTTCATGTTTGCCGGTCAGGACATTGCCCCTGGCTACGACTCATGCGCAATACGCAACGGTGTCCTTTGACATTTCTTCCCTTGAATGAAAGCCAACTTTCGTTAGTTTGTCGGTGACTAACAAGGTGGGCACTTATTCAATCTGTTCAATTGTTGACTACATTGTGTTCCACACTAAAAATAACGTTCCGTCGCTTGCCAAAAAAAAACAGAAAACGTGCAAATTTCTCGCGAAAGCCACCGCCACCATCTGCATCTCGTGCTAACTTTTGCTTCTGCGGTGTCGTCTATATTTAAAAAGTGCCGGCTGCAAAACAAGAGCAAACAAAAACACGGAGAAACACATCAAACACACGAGATAGAGACGCGAAATTGCACGTTTTTTTGTTGGTTGCTTCTGTTATTATGACTGAGACATCCATCAGCCTGCCGTAAGCTGGTTCTTGTACGGAGTTTAGTCGGTCGCAGCAAGCGCTGCCTAGCGGATGCCAGGATGGCTACTGCGGTTTTGTCGAACGTGACGCTTTCGAGTTGTGTGGTGCTAGCGGAAGTGGAGCTCGATGAGCTCCAGGCCAACTTGGACGGAAGTGTCGCTTGGAAGGAGGTTTATCACGATGAGTTGCTTGGATTGGGAGAGGATCAGTTTGTAGATCTTGTGTTGGGGGAGGGTGGCGGCTGTGAGCTGGAGTTGATCCAAGAGGTCTACGCCAGCGAAGAAAAGGACGAGGAAGAGGAAATCGATCCGGCTGGGAATGAAAATGCGTTATGTAATGGGGTGGAGAAGAGGCCGACGAGCGTTAAAAGGAAGAATACCTATCAAGGGCCAAAGAATAATCGCAGGTATAATGTGGCGGGCAAGCTGGGCTTCAAATGTGGCGTTTGCTTGTTGAGGTTCGCCTTCAAAACTCACTTGTTCCGGCATCTGCTGTTGAAGCACCGCCAGGATGAGGACGATCGGAACAAGGAGGAACGAATCTACGCGCGCTGTCAGCGCTGCATGAAGACATTCCGTACAATCCCCGAGCTGGCCGAGCATCTCCGGCAGGTCCACAAGGGAACCTTCTTCTGTGGTAACTGCCTGCGGATGTTCAAGGACAAGGCGTCCCTCAACCGCCATCGGAAGCTCCACGCCGGCATGAACCCGTACGTGTGCGACGTCTGCGACAAAGAGTGCAGCCACATGAGCCACCTCATCTTCCACCGAAAGAGCCACTTCACCGACACCAACCCCAGCTACCCCTGTCCCCACTGCTCCAGCGCCTTCTCCTCTTCCGGAAACCGTCAAAAGCACGTCGCCCGGGTCCACACCCTAGAAAAGCGCCACCAATGTCCCAAATGTCCAGAATCCTTCATCTACTCGCGCCAACTCAAAGCGCACCTCAACCTCACCCACGTTCCGCAAACCCTCTGCCAGGACTGCAACAAGACCTTCAAGACCCCCGCACAACTCGCCCAACACCGGGAAAAGCTCCACCGCGCCGTGGACCGCCCGTACGCCTGCGACAAGTGCCCGTCCCGGTTCAAACAGTCGAGCCACCTAACGGTTCATCAGAAAAGTCATTCCGGAGAGCGCCTAGCAGAGTGCGATCGCTGCAAGAAGCGCTTCCTCACCGGAAGTGACCTGCGGAGGCATCAGCGCGGCAAGGGGTGTCGGGTCGAGCTGAAGCGGGGTTGAACACCGCGGCACGAAACTTCAACAGAAGACAATAAACGAACCGAGCCCCCCGCCCTTCTCGAAAAAAGGAGGGGGGCTGGACCTAAAATATCAAGTTCCACACAAATAGGGCTGCTTAAAATTATCGGTAGGCTGTTAATTAGGATTGGTTGTACTGCCTTTAGGGTTAGAGTTATCATGGGACTGCTAAATAAACGACTCACTACAGTAAGACAAAGTATCTTTTAAAAATCTCTTTTCAACTAATATGAAGAAGAAATCCCGAAGGAACTAATTTACGATGCTATCCGCGAAGAGAGTGGAATTCACAGCGAGGTCTGGTTGACTGTTCAACTGTTTGTCTAACGGCGGGATCGTTATCAGTTTTTGCCTGAGGGTTGAACTCTTGAGTGGCTCTACAGCTAGATCAACAAACTAGAGCGTTAGTTAGAATGATCAGAGTTGGCTTTGAGCTCGAAAGCTTTGACAGTAAAATTTATCAAATAAGAATTTATGAAATTTCATGTATAAAAAGCTCTTATTTGAAAGGGGTAATGGGCAATTCTCTACGAAATCGGCCGATTTCGACCATTTTAACTTTTTGTTTTATTTTATTTGGCCCAAACATTGTGGTGGCCTTCCCTATGACCAAAGATGCCATTTTGTGTCATTGGTTCACCCATACAAGTTTCCATACAATTTTGGCAGCTGTCCATACAAAAATCGTAAGTAAATATTCTAAAATTTGTAACTTTTCGAGGATTTTTTGATTGATTTGGTGTCTTCGGTTTTCACAAAAAATCAATTTCCCAAATTCCGTACTTTTATTTTTTTTATTTTTTATTTTTTTAATATGTTTTAGGGGACAAAACTCCGCTGCCATTCAGGAGTATGGACCAAAATTGTGCCGACTAGTTATAAAGATTTTTTTTAAATAGTGTTTTTGGAAAAAAAAAAATATGAATACAGTAGTTGTTCGGTAACTGGGCGTTGTTTAACTTGGCTGCTTTTTATCTGGCCGCTCGATAACCGAACCGTAGCCCAGTTAAAAATCAGACAAACGTCAAAAAACCAAAACAAACCAAAATGACCGAGGGGTTAATGGATGCAAAAATCATATTCAATAGATAAAAAAAATTTCAAACTTTTGTTTAATTTCAAGTTACAATTAAATAAAAATGAAAAGTAAGCATTGTAAATAAATTTGAGTAGCTTTTATTTTTATATTTCATCTGGAAAATATTATGCATCGGTGGTCCCCTCGTTATTTTTTGTTCAGCCCAGTTAACGAGCAACATTCGGTGACTGGGCTACGTTCTCGTATCGTACTTAAAATTTTTAGACCTTATTTTTTATGTAATATCGAATTTGCAATCGAGAAGTACAGTCATCCCACATATTCGGAACGGTTTCCAGATTGTCCAATGTTCAAAAAATCATAGCGAATCGATAATTGAACTTAATGATTCTTTTTTACCTTCATTTGAAAGCTTTTCTTGCGATCTTTCGAATGCTGTATCGAACATCTGCAAATTTTAACTTTTATATGAAGTTTTTAAAGAATTACTTTGACCCTTGAAATCCACAAATTCGGAACACTTTTTTCTTACGAATGTAAACAAACTTTGGATTTCTTCAGGAGTACATATTAATTACCAAATAATGACTTCACACACTGAAACCAATGAAACTCAAGCTTAGTGATGTTTTATACATGGTTTGATAACTTTTGTGTGTAAATATCAGTAAAATTCAGGTGTTCCACAATTGTGGGAGGCACAATAACATCCCACAATTATGAAACAGGCCATTTGGAGGCAGTGTTTTGCTGCTCTGGACAAAATAGTCTTGAAATGAAGTTTTTGTTCAAAAAGTACTACTTTTACTAGTGAAATAGCAAGATAATGTCCAAATAAAGGTTCTAAAAATAGTAAGGTCGACAGAAAAGCTACTTTTGGCATCCTACTGACAAATTATCATAAAAGTGTTCCGAATATGTGGGATGACTGTACTTTACATTTTTTATTAAGTGCACTGTTCTCAAAATAAATTAATGTAAAATTTTCTCCGACAAATTCCGGTTTTAGGATTTTTTTTAAATAGTGTCCATGATTATCCATTCCTGAAAATATTTTTTTCTTAAAGTTCAGAAAATGTCCTAAAATTTCGTTTAAGAAACATTTAAGATTGGACCAGGTTTCACCCAAACAACCCTCCATTTTCTAATAACGATATCTCAGCAACTAATGGTCCGATTTTCAATGTTAAATATGAAACATTCGTGAAATTTTCCCGTCTTTTCGCAAACAATATTAAAAAAAAATGAATTAAGCCTAACACAAAAAAGGGCCAAGCATTCAATATTAGGGAAAATACGAATTTTGGGAAATTGAATTTTTGTGATAAAAGTTAATTAAAAAATCACCATTTTTCCCGTGTACCTATTTTTTCTGAAAAGTCCAATTTTGATCTTGGGAGAAAGGGGTTGCTTAGTTTCAATTCTATTTTCAAAAACATTTTTTTAAAATTACCAGTAGTTTATTTTCATTACATAATATCGTAATTTTTGTAGCCCAACAAATAAACAAGATCTATTCCCAGATGTGAATGCTTCAGAAATTAATATTATCTAAAATAAACCTTGACATGACATTTTCAAACGAACTGGTATGTTCAATAAGATCAATAAATTGAGTCGAAACGGGAAATATTTTTTATCGAGAAATCCCGGGAATTTTTTTCCCGGGACGGGAAATTGGACGCTCTAATGATAGCCAATAGTATTGGAAGACGGAAAGTGTTGATGATTCTCTTTTTAAGGGTACAAGAGAAATTCTTCACGGTATCCCTAAATAAGCAATTCAAATAAACCAAAAAGAAGTTCAGAATTTCCCTGTATTTTTCTTATTATTTATTTTCAACCAGATAATTATGTTTAAAACGTGTTTTGCTGCAGGAAATTACATTTTGATGCCTCTGTGCTCCCTTATGCTAACTAGATAGGAAAATCAGCAAGTTTAGTACAAGAAAGCACAGAGCCATCGATTTGTTGAACTCGTTAAGTAAACGAAACTTAAAGCTTTTCAAAATTTTCCTGTAAAAGAGGCTAAAAATAGATAAAACAAAATTATTTCATTTAATTTTTCCATACATTTTTGAAATAAGAAACTGTAACAATTCACAAATGTTTTATTATGGTACCACATAACTTAACAATTTATAAAGGATTTTGATAATACTTTCTGCTTAAAAAATTAAAAATAGGGCTTTAAGTTGGATTTTTTTTAAATAAACCCTATTAAATGAAATTTGTAATAGCCTATAATTTTTTGAAAATCATTTTCAAGCGTACAATCCAGACTCGTTTATCATTTTTTTTTGATTATCTTGAATTATTTTTTGAAAATTAAACACTTTTGGTTAAGGAGCTATTACACTATGGCAAACAAACAAACAAATTCGCACATTTTGACAGTTTGTCTGCGTTGTTTGTTCGCCATCATTTGTTTGCAGAAACATCAGCTTGCATACAGTTTATCTTGTTTGCGAGTTTGGAAAACTGCCAAACACGAAATAGTGCGATTTTGTTTGTTTGTTTGCCATAGGGTAATAGCTCCTTCAGTTGGAGTTATTCAACTGTCTCATTGTAGACGCACTTGGCAGGATAAAATTTGAGTCAAATTACCAAACACAGAAAATGGATGGTGATATCTGCGGAAACAAGAATTCCTTCGTCTAATTTTACGAAAAGCAAATATATTGAAACTTTAAATCAAATAATTGGCCACGCCAAACTCACTCTCACTCACCTCTCACACTTTTATCTGGTTGTACAGCCCAAACGAACCAGTCCCACTCTTGCACAGCTTTCCGACCATCAACCGCGACGACGGCGAATCCAAATGATCTCCGTTGCCCTTCAGCGTGGCCGCCTTCAGGAACTGAATCGACGATTCGAACGAAATCTGCTGCAGCGGCGAAACGTTCGCCTCCATGCCCTTTCGACTCATCGACTTGAACGTTCCGTCCGCGGTCATGTAGTCGGCGACGAGGAGCAGGTGACGCGGGTTGATCTCGATACCGTACACCTTGAACACGTTCTGGACTTCCTTCACGATGACGCGCGAGGCCGCCTCGATGCCGTACGTTTGCGCGACGGCGTAGATGTCGTTGGAGTACATCCGGTTCAGGTCGAGGATTTCGGCGTACTTGGTCATGGCGAACACATTGATGCCGTCCGTTTTGAGGTGGAGTTGATCGTTCTGACGGAACGTGATCGCTCGCCGGATGTTCGGGACCTCCCAGACGACGCACTTTTCTGAGATTTCACGCAATATCTTGGTGAAATCGATGTCCTTGTACTTCATCGGCATGTGGAAGCTGACCTGGACCCACCGGAAGTGCTCCTTGTCGTAGGTGTAATCGCTGATCATGTCACTCTGCTTGGTCACCAGCATCTTTTCCGTGTCTTCGTTCAGCTGAATGTCCGAAACGTCCAACGCTTCATCCTTCTCCTCCCCACCTTCACCCTCTTCTTCACCCTTCGCCGCCTGTCCTTCAGCATTCTCCTCCCCTTCCGGTGAATTTGGCATCTCGTCCTCCTCCCCGTCATCGTCATCCTCCTCACTCTCGTACCCAACATCGTCACTCTTTTTATTCTTCCGGCGAGACTCGGTCGCATCGGCATCACCCTCGTTCGCGTTGCCATCTTCGTCGTCCTCCGAGCTGGCATCCCCGTCGTCGGCTTCCTTCAGCCGGGACATGTCCGGTTCGTGGCTGTCCACGGCTTGCTCGTCAATTTCCGGTCCACCGCCGCTGTTGTCTGCTGCGTCCTTTTTCGACGATTCCTGGGCGATTTCGATGCTGAAAAACAAATTGAATTTTAGAAATTTATGATTTTTAGATCAACGAATTTTGGAATTTTGAGTTTGACAATTTTGGAATTGAATAATATAGGTTTTTTTTAATAGCAAAATTTCAAAACATTCTAATTCAAGGTTCAAGGTTTTGGTTGAGAAGATATTTAACTTCAAAATCAAAAATTATTCAACCTTTGAATTGCACAATTTTAAAAATTTTATTGAAAATTAAATAGTTCTTAACTTTATAATTTTAATATTCTTGAAAACACTTTAAAATTTGTAGAAATATAAAATTTCAAAATAGGAAAAAAATATTTTTTAAAGAATTTCTGGAATTCAAAAACTTTAAATTTTAAAAGTTTAATTTTTGAACTTTATAATTTTATGGTTCAAGATTTTAGGTGTTTTATAATTTAAGAATTATGAAATTTTTCACACATTTTTCAGTAGGGCCTCGTGGCGCTGTGGTTAGCGGCTTCGGCTGCCGATCCCTAAGTTGCTATGGGGCGCGGGTTCGATTCCCGCCTCATCCTCCTGGCCTTTTATCGGATGGGGAAGTAAAACGTCGGTCCATTTGCGTAAAAGAGGTTTTGGGTGACTCACCACACATAACCTTCGGACGCCTAGAATTGAGCAGAAACTTGCAACAGAGACCACAAAAGACCCGGGGGTCGTTAAAGTGGATTGCTTTGCTTTTTTTTAAGATTTTTCAATTAAAAAAAAAATAATTTTACCTATATTTTTTTAAAATTTGGAATTTCAGCCTTGTTACATTTCAAAATTCAAAATTGTATACCTGAATAATTTCGAAGTTTTAGATTTTCTACAATTTTAGAATTAAAAATGCAAGAATTTTCAGATTTTTAAATTTTAAATTTAAGGAATTAACCTAGAATTTTTGAAATTTGAGAATTACAGAACATTAGACGTGTAGACTTTCAGAAAACAAGGAATAAAAAAAATAAAAAAAATCAAATCTTAGACATTTTTAATTTGAAAAATTTGCCTAGGAATTTTAAAATTTTAAAATTTTAGAACTTCAGACTAGTAGAATTAAAAAAATCAAGAATTTTATAATTTCAATTTCAGATATCTATTATTTCTGTTTTTTAAAGTTCAGAATTCAACAAAGAACTTTTTTTTTTTTAATTCCAAACTTGTAGAACTTGTTAATTCCAGAATTTTTAATCATCTCAATTTTACGAATTTTAAACACACTTTTGTAGAATTTCAAATGCTAAAAATATATGTTTTCCAATTATTTTTTAAATTTTTGGAATTTCAATTTTTTTTATATTAGAGTTTTAGAATTTGAGGATTGTAGAATTTTAGGGTTTTAGAAGTATTTTATAATTTAAGAATAATGACATTTTTCAATTTAAAATAACAGAATTTAGAATTTTACCTATAATTTTTAAATTTTGGGAATTTCAGACTTGTAAAATTTCAGAATCAAATAATTTGGAATTAAAGACCAGAAGAATTTTATTTAGATTTTTAAGCATTTTAGAATTTTAAATTCAAGAATTTTAAGATTTTTAAATTTTAGAAATTATTAATTTTAAATTTTGGACATTTGAATTTTAGAACTCAAGACGTGTAGAATTTTAGAACTCAAGACGTGTAGTAATTCAGGAGTCAAAAAGAGTGTAGAAAATTTTGAACTTCAAAAATTTTGAATTTGAAAAAATACCTAGAATTTTTTAAATTGAAAAATTTTAGAACTTCAGACCTTAAAAATTTCAAAAATCAAGAATTTAAAAAATTTCTATTCCAGATTTTTTTGAATTTTTTATTTTTAAATTTCAGAATTTTGTAAAATTTCAGAATTTCAAACTTGCAGGACTTTGGAATTGAAGAAATGTTTAATTTTTAGAATTTTAGACTTTTTGAGTTCTAAAATTTCAGTTTTTTTTTAATTTAAATTAGGAATTTAATTTTAATTTAAGAATCTGACCTAAACATTTTAAAATTTCAAAATTTCAGACACAAATACCAAATTTTGAATTCGATAATCTCAGAATTTAAGTTTTTTCAGTTTTTGAATTTATTATAATTTAATTTTAGAATTTAAGAATTTTTATTTTACGGAATTTTCAAATTTACAAATTTAAGAATCTGATTTAAGATTTCTGTTTTTATTTCTGAATTTTATAACTTTGTGGAGAGTTCAAAAAGAACATTAAATTTTTGGTCGTTCTGATGAATCCTTAAAATTTTAGAATTTCAGAAATCAAGAATTTTGAAATCTCTAATTTGTTTATTTGAGGATTTCAAACATTCAGAATTTCAGGATTTTAGCAAGGATTTTAGTGTTGTTTTTTTTAATTCGAGAATGTATTATTCCTAGAATTTATGAATTTAGGATAATGATTTTAAATATTTAAGATTGCAGAATTTAAAGGATTTAGGATTGCTTTTTAATTTCTGAATTTTACAATTTGTGTTGAGTTTAAATTTAAACTTATTATTTTTAAACTTGAACTTGATTTTTTTTAATTTAGAATTGTTTGAATTTTATACAAGAAGAAAGAGTGTTTGAGAATGGAGCACTTCCATTCGAGCAGTTTTTGCTTATTTCTACAATGTATTTCTTATAGAGCGAACTGTCAAAAACTGCTCGACTGCGGGTGCTCCATTATAGTTATCCAGATTTTTACAATTTTATGAGTTTAAACCCTAATTATTTTGAATTTTTTGAATATTAAAAGATCGATGATCATTATTTAAATATACATTACAAACATAATTAAATATTTTGCTAGTTATTTTGGATCGTAGATCTAAACATTTGTAACGATCGTCCAAAGATTTAGATCGGCGATCCAAATATTCCGAACCAAAATTTTATCCCCAATACTCACAGCACATTCTTCGTTTTTGCCGACTTGAAGATGATCCGGAACATGTGGCGGAAAAAGTTGCGCGACATGTAGTGCAGAATCTCCTTCGGGCCCACCCGGTAGTCATGCTGGTACGCATCCGGCGGCAGGAACGAAAACCGAATCACGTGCTGCATTCCACGCGAGGGCCTCAACACCAGCCGCGACTTGACCTTGATGTCCTCGAGGACGTCCGCCACCGTGACGCGGTTCAGCGTGCGCCGCATCCGTTCCGCGATCGCTTCCAGCTTCTTGGCACTCTTGTGCGGCTTGAAGGGGATCTCCATGGACGGGGTTTTGATGTTTCTGGAAGCCAGCATGAGGATTTCACGAAGACGCGGAATACCGAGCGTGACGTTCATTTCACCACGACCGGCAAAGTGGAACGTGTTCAGCGTCATCTGCGTGGACGGTTCACCGATGGATTGGGCGGCGAGGAGACCGACGGGTTCGCCGGGGGCAGCTAGGGCGCCACTGTTTTTGATCTTCATCAGTTGGGACATGTCTTGTGGGGTTTCCTGAGACTTTTCGTAGTTTTTGACGAGCTCTTCGAGGTGTTCGGTGAGGGCACCGAAGCAGCTGTCCGGTCGGAAGACGGAGAAAAGGGGATCCGGGCAACGTGGGTGTTTGCGCAAAAATTTGGCCTTGACCTCCGGGTCCATTTTGTACCACTTTTTGGCCAGTTTCTCCGTCAGACGAGTGCGACCCGTTTTGGACTTTAGACGATCAGGATCGTTCATGCTTTCGCGAAGAGTTTCCGCGGTTTCGGCGGAGAACTTGGCGAAAGCGGAAATCTTACGCTTCTGTACCAGTGAACCTTGCTTCTTATTCCAGGCCTTGACCTTCTTCAGATGCGCCTTGATCTGCTCGTTCAGATCATCCTCATTGACAAGCTTCTTGGTGATCTCCGGTCGCACGATCGCGTCCCGATTAAGATCCAAGAACCGTAGCTGCTTTGACGTCTCGATGAACTGCGCCTTGGAAATGTCCATCCCGTCCTCTCCGTACATGAACTGAACCACACTGTTGTCACTGTCCCGCACGGTCATGTCATAGTTCACGTTCAACCCCTCCAAATGCTTCACCAAGCAACGCTGCAAATATCCGGAACGACTGGTCTTGACGGCGGTATCGATCAAACCCTCACGACCTGCCATGCAATGGAAGAAAAAGTCCTGCGGCTGGATTCCGGTCATGAAGCGTCCATCAATGAACCCACCGGACTTCGGCGATGTCTCAAAACTGGCAAAGCTGGGCAGCGACTTGCCGGAGATCATCAACGGGGGTCGCTTACCCTCCAACTCGATCTGTCCCAGCAGACAGGAGATCTGCATCGTGTTGACGGTGGAACCCTTCGCTCCGGATTGCACCATCAGCTGCAGGTTGTTGTCCGGGAACTTGCTGATCAACCCATCGGGTATGCAGGCCTCGTTGATCTGGTTGTTGAACGGATCGAGCGCGGATTTGTACTGGCGATCGAGGATTGCTCGGAATTTAGGGTCCTTGGCGTAGGCTTCCTCCATTTTGGCGTTCAGGACTTCTGGTGAGACGTCAGGTGGGAGGTCAAGTGCGGCAGCTGCCGCGGAATGTCCGATCTTACGGCACTCCTGGATGATCTTGGTTCGCTTTTTGTCGGCCTGCTTCTGAACTAGAATGTCCCGAACGCCCAGCGTGAAACCCTCCCACTGGAGGTAGTACGTGAACAGTCGAGACAGCGAGGACAACAGCAAGGTCGAGCAGTTTCCGCCGTACAGCTCGTACATGCAGTGGATCAAGCCGTACGGAGTTGCACCAAAGTGGTTCTTGTCGAGGATTCCGACGAGGAGTTCACCATTTCTTATGAACACCTCCGACTCGGACATCTGGTTGCCGGTGAGCGGGGTGCCTCCGGCTGTCCACGGTCTCGGCGGTGCCGTTTGCCAGTGCTTGTTGCCAAGCTTCGACGTTCCGATCATGTTGATGTGGGGCATTCCGCGCGGGATGATGTTCTTGACGATCGTCGAAATGATCTGCTTGCCGGACCAGAGACGGGCTGGTTTGAGGATCGTCGGAGGAAGCAGCTCGATGTCTCCGCGGTGGTTGCTTAGGGCTTGGAAGACCAGCTGTTGGTAGTCGTCGCGGTTGAAGAACTTTCCTCGGATGAACAGCTTCACGGCGGACACGATGTGATCCTGGATTAAACCGCCCAGGGGGGTTCCGTCTTTTGGAACCAGGTATTGATGGGGAACTGCCACCAGGTTATAGGCTTCTGAGCGAGCCAGCTCGCTCTGCGGGAAGTGGGCGTTCATTTCGTCTCCGTCGAAATCGGCGTTGTAAGACTTGCAGTTGGAGTAGTGCAGTCGAAAGATCTTCTCCCCGGGAAGGATCTTGGCCTTGTGAGCCATGATACTGGGACGATGAAGGGTCGGCTGACGGTTCAGCAGTAGCACGTCTCCACTCAGCAAGTGACGATGGACGATCTTCACGCCCTGCTGGTTCGAACTGTGCGGTGTTAGCAACGTCTTTGCCATCGATTCCCTATGAGTTGCGTTATGCCCAGAGATCCTACTGACCTGCCCGTTGGAATCTTCGACCATATTCGCCCCCGGATATCCGTCTGGCCCGTTGATCACCATCTTGCGCAACTCAGCCACGTTCCACGGCGTAACCGGCACCGGATAAGTCAGCCTCTTGGCGAACGTGATCGGAATCCCGATCTCATCAACTCCGATGTTCGGATCCGGCGTAATAACCGTGCGGGCCGCATAATTCACACGTTTCCCCATCATGTGCATCCGCACCAGACCCTCCTTCTTCTCGATGATCTGCTTCAGCCCACAACCTCGTCCCTTCTGCTTCTCCTGACTCATGTTGATGTCCAGCGACTGATCGACAAAGTTCTGCAAATCGATCCACGCCAGGTACAGCTTCTCCAGCCCAGTCCCACCCTTCGCCGACTCGTACACCTTCTTCATCTCAACGTCCATCGCACCCAAAGCTTCGTCATCCTTCGTACTCATCACCAGAATCGATCTCAGCACGGCGTTTGCCATCAGGATATTGCGCAAGATCGTCGTCTGCGGATGCTCCAGAATCTCCTGCCCTTCGACGCGACGTACCGGCCGGACCAGCGGCGGCTGCACCGGAATCACGTTCATGAAGAACAAATCCACCGGATGGCGCATCGTGGCACTGCTGGTCGCCATGATTGGGAACAACAGGGTCAGTAGCTTCCCGTCGTTGGCGTACAGCTCGCGGAACGACTTTTGTGCCTCTTCGGCGAGCACGACCTTGACGGTGGCCTTAGTCTTTTCGTCGGGGATCTCGGTCTTGCCTTGCTTTTCGCTGGAAGTCAAAAAAATAAAATTAGCAACGTTTATCAGAGGAAAATTGGAGATTTTCCAGATTTGTGACAGCATTCTTTCAAAAACATTCATCGGAATGTTGGTGCATTCTTAACGAATAGTTGTCCGAGACAACGTTTGCACTGTGATAGGTTCTGACGTCAAATATGTCCGAGGAGTGCTAACTAACGACTGGAAGTGGTCACCGCGAGACACAGTAGAGCAATTCTCTACGAAATCGGTCTTTTTTCTTCAATTTTAATTTTTGTATTTTTTAATCCGACTGAAACTTTTTTGGTGCCTTCGGTATGCCCAAAGAAGCCATTTTGCATCATTAGTTTGTCCATATAATTTTCCATACAAATTTGGCAGCTGTCCATACAAAAATGATGTATGAAAATTCAAAAATCTGTATCTTTTTAAGGAATTTTTTGATCGATTTGGTGTCTTCGGCAAAGTTGTAGGTATGGATACGGACTACACTGGAAAAAAATAATACACGGTAAAAAAAATTTGGTGATTTTTTTATTTAACTTTTTATCACTAAAACTTGATTTACAAAAAAACACTATTTTTATTTTTTTTTATTTTTTGATATGTTTTAGAGGACATAAAATGCCAACTTTTCAGAAATTTCCAGGTTGTGCAAAAAATCATTGACCGAGTTATGAATTTTTTAATCAATACTGATTTTTTCAAAAAATCGAAATTTTGGTCGTAAAATTTTTCAACTTCATTTTTCGATGTAAAATCAAATTTGCAATCAAAAAGTACTTTAGTGAAATTTTGATAAAGTGCACCGTTTTCAAGTTATAGCCATATTTAAGTGACTTTTTTGAAAATAGTCGCAGTTTTTTATTTTTTTAAATTAGTGCACATGTTTGCCCAGTTTTGAAAAAAATATTTTTGAAAAGCTGAGAAAATTCTCTATATTTTGCTTATTCGGACTTTGTTGATACGACCTTTAGTTGCTGAGATATTGCAATGCAAAGGTTTAAAAACAGGAAAATTGATGTTTTCTAAGTTTCACCCAAACAACCCACCATTTTCTATCGTCAATATCTTAGCAACTAATGGTCCGATTTTCAATGTTAATATATGAAACAATTGTGAAATTTTCCGATCTTTTCGAAAAAAATATTTTCAAAATTTTCAAATCAAGACTAACATTTTAAAAGGGCGTAATATTGAATGTTTGGCCTTTTTGAAATGTTAGTCTTGATTTGAAAATTTTGAAAATATTTTTTTCGAAAAGATCGGAAAATTTCACAAATGTTTCATATATTAACATTGAAAATCGGACCATTAGTTGCTAAGATATTGACGATAGAAAATGGTGGGTTGTTTGGGTGAGACTTAGAAATCATCAATATTCCTGTTTTTAAACCTTTGCATTGCAATATCTCAGCAACTAAAGGTCGTATCAACAAAGTCCGAATAAGCAAAATATAGAGAATTTTCTCAGCTTTTCAAAAATATTTTTTTCAAAACTGGGCAAACATGTGCACTAATTTTAAAAAATGAAAAACTGCGACTATTTTCAAAAAAGTCACTTAAATATGGCTATAACTTGAAAACGGTGCACTTTATCAAAATTTCACTAAAGTACTTTTTGATTGCAAATTTAATTTTACATCGAAAAATGAAGTTGAAAAATTTTTACGACCAAAATTTCGATTTTTTGAAAAAATCAGTATTGATTAAAAAATTCATAACTCGGTCAATGATTTTTTGCACAACCTGGAAATTTCTGAAAAGTTGGCATTTTATGTCCTCTAAAACATATCAAAAAATAAAAAAAATTAAAAATAGTGTTTTTTTGTAAATCAAGTTTTAGTGACAAAAAGTTAAATAAAAAAATCACCAAATTTTTTTTACCGTGTATTATTTTTTTCTAGTGTAGTCCGTATCCATACCTACAACTTTGCCGAAGACACCAAATCGATCAAAAAATTCCTTCAAAAGATACAGATTTTTGAATTTTCATACATCATTTTTGTATGGACAGCTGCCAAATTTGTATGGAAAATTATATGGACAAACTAATGATGCAAAATGGCTTCTTTGGGCATACCGAAGGCACCAAAAAAGTTTCAGTCGGATTAAAAAATACAAAAAAAATCGAATGACCGAAATCCTAGAGAACTGCTCAGTACCAAATCGTTTTGAGCGTTCAAATCTCCGATGACAATCTTGACGTCGTGTTTTGGACATTTCCTGTACTCGCGTTCAAGAAGCTCGTAGAGAGCGATCATGTGCACGTTGATAATGCTGACGTTGAAGAATTCGGTACAAATTCTGGAATTTGTAGCCAACTTACTAGAAAGCCCTCATCTCGGCGCGTGTCATGCTGAACACCAGCCGCTTGTTGGACACGCGAACCTTCTGGATGGCCTCCTTGCAGGAGATGCAAATCTTGCGAACACAATCTCGCAGCGTACTATTCACGATCGACGTCCGAATCGCTTCCGAGTTCTTCGTGTTGGCCAGCTTGTTGTACGGGTCTGAAACGAATCTTCAAGTTTGAGAAAGGTCAACCCGAAATCAACTAAAACTCACGGTTCATCAACAGTTCCGAGTAGTAAGCCACTGCCTCCGGCAACGGTTCCGTCGGGTTGGCACACACTTTGGCCTTGAACATCTCGAGCTCCTCGGCTTCCACGATGTACCCGGCGTCCACGAGCTGCAACTGAAGCTGCAGCAGTTCCTTCAACGGGTCCGACATCTGCAGCCGGTGGCACGCGTTGCAGCTGATTCGCAACAGGTTGTACACCGTCTTGATGAAGAACGGATTGAACACCGGCAGACAGATCTCGATGTGGCCAAAGTGACCCTCGCACTGCGCCATGTCCTTCACGCAGGTGGCACAAACCTCCGAACGTCCACTGGGACCCATGGCCGCATCGTACAACCCGCCCGGAATCGAATTCCCCAAATCGTCAAAGGAACGCGGCGTCACGATCTTCGTCACGCTCATCCGCTTGATGTCCTCATCGCTGAACACCGCAAACTGCAGGTTCGTCGGGTCGAGGCTCACCTCCAAGTTCTGGTCGATGGTCATCGTCGCTGCCGTTCACCAGTCCCGAAGAGGTTAACTTTTGAATGGTTTTTAAACTCGCAAGTTTTTCGATGAAATCGAACGAAATTCAACTGAACTCCAATCGGCACCTGTAAAGCGATCCCAAATTAGTAATTTCAAACAATTTTTACTCACTTTCAACAAATTTTAAACCTATTTTTCACTGAAAATAGTACCACAACAAAAAACACATGCTCGTCCACCGCAAACGAACTGTCAAAATGTGACCGCGTGTTGTTGAATGAATCGAGGGGCTTGGAGTGTGTGCGTGTAATCAAACGAACCAAACAAGCCGGCTTCGACGTGTGAGTGATTTGTTTTGGTTGGCGCTCTCGATGTAAACAAACGTGTTTGTAGATGAGGTGGGTGGTGGGTGGTGATGGGTCGTTCATGGATTGCGCTAATCGTTTGATAAGCCACCCAACGCGTGTGAAGTGAAAAATATTTTAAATTATGTTAAAAGCAGTTCTGAAATACTGGCAAAAGGGATACTTTTCCTTTTTTTTGCTCATAGTTTACGAAAGACCCACACTGAAAGTGACGTCATCAATCAGCTGGTTGAACGAAGCACTGAGAGAAGTTGTTCGAGGGAAATCAGTTTATTCTTCAATAATTTTTGCTAACCTACTTAAATTGTGATGTGCTGCAATAAAAAGCATGCATAAACCTATAATGGTTAGAAGCTTGGTGCTGAAAAGACAGATGTTATATTTTTTTTTTTTTGTTTTAAACATCAAATTAAAGTTCTGCGCCCCTATTTTTGTCAAATTTGAATAGTTTATTGCCTATTAAATAATAAAATGCATCTTTTCAATATTCCGTCACCCCCATATTGACCGCCATCTTGGATATAAATCTTTTAATTCACTTTAGCGTAGTTTAGGGGTCATACTTAAGCTCGATAATCAAAAATTAGACTATGATTTTTTTTGTGGTTCGATTAGCCGAAGTGAAATTTTTCCGAGGCCTTCGGACATTCGAGTCTTAATTGCACCAACAAAATTTGCGCTACTGTACAACGGAATTTTACAAAAAAAAATCAAAATATGTTTGGTCGACCCCAAACATGCTAAATATGATTTTAAAACCAGGAAAATGCATTTAAATTTGTTTTCAGTCCATCAGACTTCTATTTTCATAAAAATTTTCAAGTCTTGAAATAATTTTTTTTGCCCCTTTATTTTTCGGATCGATTTTGAAGGAGAGGGCGAAATAAATTTTGAAAAATATTTGCAACGGCCTTAATATGATTTTGAAAAAAGGAATTTTGGAGTGTTTTCAATTTTATACAAGAAATATTTCCTAGATTTATTTTTCGCATTTTTTTTATTTTGCAATCAAACGTTCTTATTTTAAATTTTGTTAAAGTGCACCGGTGAATTAAAAAAAATCTCTGCTTCGAATTGAGCATGAGCATGAGCATGAGCATGGTTGACTGCCAATGAGCTGCTACTCCGTTATTGACAGATCAGCTGAAGTTAAACAATGAATCAAAAATGATCAGTGGGAGCCAACCATCCGTTCACTGTTTAACCCCTGAAGATCCCTACTTTATTTGTCAATACCGGCGCCCTCCCAAGAAGCCTGCAGTTCAACGAAAGGGAGGAATGTTAGTCCGATAGTTGAAGTTGCAGACTCATCAAGCACACAATTTTTCGCTATATACTTGTTGATACCGCTTGAGACCGTTGAATCCACAGCATCTCCTTCAAGCATCACGTGATTATTATTTTTTTGGGTTAGTAGGATAAGGTATTGGCTTTTCGATGCCTCCCGAGCTACGATGCTATGGGAAGGTCTTTTTGGTTAACACACAAAGTCACTCACACACAATTATTTCACTCCACTATTAATTAATCCAAAATGTCAGTGCGTCTTTCGATCATTATATAGAAATGGCTTTTTCACCATAAAAAATAAAACCTTATTCAAAAAATTATACACAATTAACCCGACGCCGTGCCTTCCGATCAACGATGATATAGGAAGGGCTTTGAAAATCACAAAACAATTAATTATGATCACCAAAAAAAATCACAAAAAACACCTATTACTTAACGAAAATTACGCTCAAGACACAAATAATTCAGTAAGTCATGCTATTATTCGATTGCCACAATCACTCACCCCATACGAAGAGCGACACAAAAGCACACAAAAAAATTAACCTGTATAATCACCACTTCGCGTCCCTACTTCCAGCGCACTCAAAAAAAAAACAAAAAAAAAATAAATAAAAAAAAATAAAAAAATAAAAAAAATAAAAAAATAAAAATAAATAAAAAAATAAAAATAAATAAAAATTCTCTGCTTCGAATTTGAAAAAAACGAGAAAATTATTCTGATCCTGGTTCTGATAAATATTTTGCAATACAAGCAACTTTTATGGTCAAAATAAGTGTGAGGATCAATCGATGGCCTAACCGGTCGTAAAAAATCATACAATTTCAAAAAAAATCTAATTTTATATGCTGTCTTTATAATAATTCGCATTTTTTGTTGATTAGTGATGGATCAAAGTAAACCATGCGCGTGTGCGGATCGAAATATTTTTCGCTGTCAATTTTGTGCTTCAAATTTTCTTCCAAAAATATAATAAATACTTAATTTTGCCCTTTTTTGGCAATATCCGGTGGAAAACTTGGTGGTCACGGACAAGCGCTTCAGCAGTTGTATCCAGCGGAGCATTTGGAACAAAACCTTCTGGAATTTCGAAAAGGAGTTTGGTGCAGATATCGAAGCAGCGTCCCGGCTTCAAACGGAAAGAATCATCATAATCAAGATTTTTCCAGCAGCAGCAACTTCATCCGGTTCACTTCCACGGACAACAGTGGAGTCCGTCGGCAACGTCGTGGTTGGCTGTTTTAAGTTTGTTGAAGGGAGGTCATCGGATCGCAAGTTTATAAAATCGGACAACTCCCGGAACTCAAATGAAGCTGTCTTGAAGCATACATTATTTGGTGAGCCCGTTCTTTTTATAAAACATAAAACTCTCTCACTAATATTCTAACATTCGCTCAAACCACTCAAGACAACCACGCCAAATTACCATTAAATACGCGGTAGGGTGTTCCCTTGGTCGTTCGCTGTGAGTTGTGGATTGCCTGCTTCTCTAATGAAGGTTCGACTAAGGGGGCATGCTTATTAATTTCTCGTCGCTCCATACCCTCAGTGACGTGATGGGAACAAGGGCGTCTATGCAAAGTGTCCCTACACCCGCTACAAATTTCCGGCGCTTGGGGAGGGAAAAGGGGAATGATTTTGATTTATGCGCCGGTGTTTGTAGCAATAAAATTCGTGCAAAAAAACGTATGCACGTGGGTGTACAGATTATGGAGTAAAAGATGATCGAATTGTTCACCTAGCGCTCACATGTGTTCCAGGACCAAGTTGCCTGCGGGTATGGGGATCATACATACATACATACAAAATTCGCATTTTTTGTTGATTAGTATTATTTTTCAAACACATTGTTTGGACAGTGAAAAAAATGCTTTAAATTATAAAATCAGAAATAAACCTTAACATGAAATTTTGAATTGAACAAAATCAAATTATGTTCTCCCATTATTTTTTTATGGCTTTCAAAACACTGGTGACATAAAGTTAAGAAAATGTATTCAAACTTCCGTTTGAATTTCAGGAATTCCCTGGAAATTTATAAATTTTTCGGGAAAAAAGGAAAAAAAATTTCCGGAACGAGAAATTGGACGCTACTTGCGTTTAGCTCTTACATATTATTAAAAAAAACTAATTATAATAAAAGCAAGATATTTCTTTAAGTATTTGAGTGTGCCAGAGATTTTTTAAAACTGGATTTGACAGTCGAATTTTCAACCCAAAATCCCAAAACAATTTTGTAAAGTGTACTGGTAGTTTTCTTTATATTTTTTGTTGGCATGAAAGGCGTTATGAAATATACATTAATAATTCGTTGAAAGACCTGTAAAACTATATGTTTGAAGTTAAACTCAGCATCCATTTAAGTATTTATAATTTATGGTCTGCAAAATAATAATTGCCGAATTCTGAATTTTAAACATATTTTACGGTGGTAAATCTCATCACCTGATTTAATTATTTATGATATTTTAAATCTTGAGTTTCATATCTAAGTCCTATAATCTGTTGTGTTTCATATGTTAATACCTTTTCAAAAAAAACTCTAGAAATAAAATATTGAAATGAAATTTAAATAAAACACTAAAAAAGATATCCCCAATTCTCCTAAAGCCACCACTCAACCGATTCACAAACACGAATAAAAAATTAGCGACAGGGCACTCCAGAGAGTATTATATCATGGTCTTCGAACCTCTGTACACAAGAGTGTGTCCCCATAATTACACACATGTTGGATCCAAACTCTTGCGTGGCTTGGGACAAGTACTTGAAAAGATGCGCCGTTTCCAGTTGAGTGGCTCAATTCAACACTCAACTCTTTCTCTCTTAACTCGCTCATCACTCTCCCGGAGGACCAGTCTCAAACACCAACACGCAAAAAACAAGCTAGTAAGAGCCAATAAAAACAAGCTGAAACAAGAAATAATAACACGCCAGAACACAACAAAACCTGCGACTAATTTTAAACTTTGATGAAAAGAAGAAAAAAGGTGCATAAAAAACAGAACTTGCAAAAGCGACAATAAAAAAAAACTGAGAGAGAGAAAGGAGACGATTATGATCGCATAATTTCGCTCTCTTTCCCTCACTCTGATGTATTGCGTGTGTTGCAGCGAGAATCGAGAGATGGGCAATTTTTAAACGAAGTGCGCACTTGGAAATTTCGTACGTTTATGAATATTAATGAGCTGCCCCAAAGGCAAAACTTGTCCCCATCATCTCAGCCGATTCTCCAGAGTAAAGTACCTGGCTGAAAAAAAAAAACACTTGTCCCAATACGACACTGGCGAAAAAGATCCATCGTGAACGGTAAATTACACTTTTTCACTAAGTTCAAATCGCAGATTTACCCACGTAGATAAATAAACGTGTAGAGTTTAGTTTGCACTGGACAGGTATTGAGGTGGCAAATTCAATAGGCCACGTGATTGAGCGGTGGAGACACGTGTTGGAGCTGGTTTTTTTTTCTCTAGATTGGATGTGGACACATTTGAGAAGCGATATAATTGTAATATTATGGTCGCGAGTGAATTAACCCTTGAATGCTCAGCTTTTCGCTGATATAAAAGAATATTACTTCAAAAAATACATTTTAAATATCAAAACAAATTTGAAAAACAAATAACACTATAATTTTTTCGTACATCACAGTGAGATAATTCTATTGCCCTTAAGGTGGTTTGAATATACCGCGAGAGACCAGTGCGCGCAAAACCCCGCGGCTTAACGACTTATAGCCAGCCAGCAAGTATCTAAAAGTATGAATTGAAGAGAGTCTCCATACCTAATCAAACTAGCTAGAAACTGGTTGTGGTCGTGCAGTGATGGCACTTTTTATCGTCGCGATAGGGTCTTCTGTGTACGTGAGCACGAATTGTGCTCAGTTTTTATGATTATTGATGGTCACTCTGTTTTTTGTAGCTTCCAATTGAATCAATTGATTAAAACAACTCATAGATTAATGTGTAATTAAGCACAATCAGGTTAATATAAAAATTGCATTTATTTTGAACAAAATTGATAATAATTTATTGTTTGATTTATTTAAGTATAAGAGCTGCGAATATAAAACAAATAAAAAAAATTGTTTTTAACTAAAGATTTAAATACAAATGTACTGTTGTACATGGCATTGCATATTCTCTTTTCTATTAAACCATGGCTTGATTGTTTTAAACATGTGTTGAGACAACCGAAAAAAAGTAATGCTACACAAATCTACAATGGTTACCAAGTCTGCCTGTGGGGATCAATCAGACCGCGCACTAGACTCACAATCCAAAGGTTGCTGGTTCGAATCCCTAGGCGGACGCACAAAAAATCTAAATGCGTTGCCATACCTTCACACTTAGGTGTCCGCTCCCAATGCCATGCCTTCACACTTAGGAGACCCGGGAGGCGGAGTCTTGTCGCAAAAAGAACGATACACACATGTGGATTAGCGTGGTTCACGGATATATGATAATGACAAAAGTGTTTGATTTCGATTGCATCAACCGGAATTTTCAAGCACTACAGTCGCAGAAGCTAGCCTGAAAATTTGAGCCTATTTGGTTAAGGTTTAGTTGCTCCAGTTTTTTTTTATATCTGAAGTAAGAATGGAATTTCAATCAATTTAGTTAGAATCCGGTTGATGCAATCGAAATTGAACACTTTTGTCTTTTTTCATATATCCATGCACCACGCTAATGTGGATCCGTTAACGAATCCGCAAGTTTTGAGAGGCCACATTATAAGGTGTTAATCCCGTGCAATGGTTACCAAATGCTAACAAAAAAACGATTGTCATCTCACGCAAATCAACTTTACCAGAAAAGCTATGAAAAATTACACAATGTACAGTTTTGTGGACTCAAAACAAATATTTCGATTCTGTGGAATTCAATCAAAATTACCAGGCAGATAAAGAGTAAGAAAAAAAAAAACACCTTTATTTAAAAAAAACAGAGGGTGCATTTCCTTCATAAAATATCTTCATATTGCAAAAGATTGAACATTTTTCCAAACATTTCGCCTAAAACTTGAATACGGTACAATCAAAAATTTGATTTTACATTAAAAACATTATTTTTGAAATTTTGTTTGACAATGTATTCTAAAAATATTTTTTTTTAAATACATCTCCGTCACCAGATTTTGCACCATCTCAAACTCTAGCGCAAAATATTTCTTTTTTAGTCCCATATAAAAAAAAAATCAAATATTGTAAAATACTAATTATGAAAATTCAACTGTTAGTAATGAAAAGACCAATAAAAAAATCGGGAGTTTTTTTCCGAAGTCGAGAGTCGCGTTAATAATTACGCAAAAAAAATTCAAGCCATAACTTTAACATATTGATGGTAAAATTGCTGGAAAATGCATAATAGGGGAGATGGGGGTAAGACGGCCACCCTAAGAGAGAAGTCTAATAAAATTTACACAACAGATTATTTTGATCACAAATTACGTACATATTGTTCTACTACTAGTCCATTATAGAAATGACATAAATTAGTTGGTCTAAAAAGCAATTTTAAAAAAAATAATTGAAATCGTATATATATGAAATACGCGGAGTAAGACGGCCACCCATGTGGGGTAAGACGGCCAATGCTATAAATTAACTTAATAACTTTGCTAAATCCACCCAAACACCTACATGGTTGGTTCAACAGACTTCTCTGAACATCATAACTATTTTGGTTGAAAAAAAAACAGGTTTCAAATGTGAAGAAAAATGCTATTTAAAAAATTTCATATTTTGGCTCAGTGAATTTCATATTATTGCGACCACATTTTATGAAAAACTATGAATTTTTACTACAAAACAAACACAATTTGATACAAAATAAAAATAGTTTGTGTATTTCGATTAGAATAAGTAAATCAAAATTATGTAAACAATATTAAATTAGCGATTTTTATGAAAAGTTTGATAGGATTTCATGCTATTCAATGAGTTTTGCTATATCACAGTAAAGAATGTTGTCGAAACGGTAGTTAACAGCATTTTGATTAAAAATGGATAGTTTTATTGAAAATGCTTTTCCTTTATCTACAAAGTGCTTAAGTGCTTAAGTGCTTATAACTTTTGATAGGGTTGTCAGATCTTCAATGTTTTGGACGCGTTAGAAAGGTCTTTTGAATACCCATCCTACGATAGGTCGCATGAGAGATCCGGACAACGTTTCCATCAAAATATCTGAGATCCGGCCTACAAAAAGTGCATAAATAACTCTGAAGTGTTTATAACTTTTGATAGGGTTGTCAGATCTTCAATGTTTTGGAAGCGTTGGAAAGCTCTTTTGAATACCTATTCAACGATAGGTCGCATGAGAGATCCGGACAACGTTTTCATCAACATATCTGAGATCCGGCCTCCAAAAAGCGTATAAATAACACTTAAGTGCTTATAACTTTTGATAGATTTGTCAGATCTTCAATGTCTTGGATGCGTTGGAAAGGTCTTTTAAATACCTTTCTGAAAATGTATAGCATGACGGGTTTTCTTACAAAAACCACCGTTTTTACAATCTTCTGGACTTTAGTTAAAACAGCATAACTTTTGAAGTACTTAACTAAACTGCATAATTTTTAATAGCGACTTATGGGACTCCAAGACGGATCGAATGACACCAAAACGGACAAAATCGGTTCAGCCAATGTCGAGATAATCGAGTGACAATTTTTTGATCAACATCCCACCACACACACAGACATTTGCTCAGAATTTGATTCTGAGTCGATAGGTATACATGAAGGTGGGTCTAGGACGTCAAATTAAGAAGTTTAATTTCCAAGTGATTTTATAGCCTTTCCTCAGTAAGGTGAGGAAGGCAAAAATATTTGAAGACAGAAAAACATATTGTTATTTAACAAAAATGCCTAACTTGAAATTCATGAAAATTACATCCAGTTTCAAGTTCAAAAATTATTTGTTTATTTTGAGCTATTTTTATACTATTTCAAACAATATTTCTGGCAAAGGTGACTCCATATGCATTATTTAGCATGAGGAACAGTATTGCTGAACATTTTAGTAATATTCATTAGTATACTTATTAAAACAGTGGGGTGGCCGTTCGCCCCCTCCTCCGTCTTACCACCAGCTCCCCTACACTCATACAGTTAATTAGTAAGCATTAGTATTCACCAAATGTAAGATTCAAAGAAAAATAAAAAGAGCAAAAAAAACATAAATAATTCACTAAAATTCAAACATTTTTTTAATAAACCCGAACATGATGAAAATGATTCTAAATGCAATGCTTAAAAATAACAACGTTCAACAAATATTTCTTCCGCAAAGTCTTTTTTCCATTGTAAAGCTTGATATTAACAAGTTAAAGAATTGAAAGAAAAACATAAATAAAAAAATATATTACTATAAAATGAATTCTGTGAATACCAAAATAAAGTAAATAAGAACTATAACCTATTATCGGGACAATCAATTTATCACGAAATGCAACCGGTCAAACGTCATTGCAGTTATTCTTCTATCAAACATAATTTTTTTTTATTATTTTTAGCTTTTTGCCAGAAGTTTTTTTTTTTGTACATAAAAATCATTTTTTATCATTTAATATAATAATTGACATTATAACTTATGAGTATGTTGTGGAAAAGAACATACATTCATGTAAAAAAAAAATTCAGTAGGTTAAAAATTTCATTCGAGTAGAGAAAAATATTGAGTCAACAATGATCGCTTTTGGAAGCACCGATAGTTTTTTTTTAAAGCTTTTTTTGTTGAAAACTTACTAAATTAAATCCTAATTTCATTTCCTGTAAAAAAACATTTGACGAACAAGTAATTTTGAAGGTAGAATCAAATAATGAATTCAAGATTAAAATTTTTTTCATTCAAGATTAAATAAATATTAATTTTATATCTGGAGTTTTTTTAAAAAGGTCCAATAAACCAAATTTTCAGTTTTTGCTTTTTGGGTGTTTTTTTTAAGGGGTATTAAACCCTGACTCAAACGACGAAGGTTCTGAATCAAGGCGGTTTCAAAAACACCCAAAAAGCAAAAACTGGAAATTTGGTTTATGGACCTTTGAAAAAAAAACTCCAGATATATTCTTTTAATCTTGCAATCAGGCCTCTTTAGAATATTTCCCGTGTCCTGTAAAATTTTCAAGAAATTTGATTATTTTTCGATTTTTTTTAAAGGTCCCATAAACAAATCTTATTTATTTTTTGCTTTATGGGTGTTTTTGAATAACCCTGACTTAAGGCGATTCTAAAAACACCCAAAAAGCAAAAAAATGAAAATTTTGTTTATAGGACCTTAACCTTTAAAAAAAATACTCTAGATTTGGTTAAATGGTCCCTGTGGAAATATATAATTTTAAAGTGGTTTTCTTCTTTTCAAAATTCTAAATATTTGAAAATATTTTTATAGAAATTGTCTGAAAGGTAGAAGAAAATCATTTTGGCTAGACAAGACTGCTAAATCTTGTTTTGCTCTGGTATTCGTTAATTGTTCATTTATCAAACAACTTTTGTTCTGTATCCGACTCAAAAAGTACCCGAATCCACAGACCTGGGTAAAATACATAAAATAACTTTAAGCGGGAATAAATTTAAAATTATAATAAAACCTAACGTGAACTACCATGCCCTTCAATGAACATGTGAAAAACACGTAGTTTCTGAATCGCCCTGACTGTTTGGGCGTAGCCTTGGAGCACGATGTAGTGATCTTTATCGTTAATCCGTTTAATTCGGGATGAAAAGACTCAAAGTGTCT
The DNA here is from genome assembly GCF_016801865.2 of Culex pipiens pallens. Lineage (NCBI taxonomy): Eukaryota > Metazoa > Arthropoda > Insecta > Diptera > Culicidae > Culex > Culex pipiens. The sequence continues at coordinate 194,177,836 of NC_068938.1, read as the reverse complement.
AGCTTCTCAAGATAACAACTTATAATCAACAGCACCTATAAAACCAATGACCCTTCAACGGTCACAACACATTCAACAACCATGTCTCGACCGATTCTTCTCATAGTCGCGCTCTGCATCGCCCTCGTCCAGGCCAGCCCCACTAACCATCGCATCGTCGGAGGCTTCCCGATCGACATCCGGGACGCCCCGTTCCAGGTTTCGCTCAACTATTACCGCGAACACTGGTGCGGAGGATCGCTGATCGGAAGCCGCTGGATCTTGACGGCGGCGCATTGCATGGACGTTAGTGACATCCCCCTGATGAAGGTTCGCGTTGGATCTACTCACCATGAATCTGGTGGCGAGTTGGTTGAGATCCGGCGGGTTCTGCCGCATCCGCTGTACAACTCCAGTTCGGTGGACTACGACTTTGCGCTAGAGATCCTTAATAGGGAGACTGGTCGAAGTGAATTTGACGTACCCAAACAGACACGAGTTTGACGTATCCAAACGAGCATTTGCCTTTACGCCCAGCAAAACTTATCAGTGTTGCCAAGCTCAAAACATACGTTGCCAGATCGATTTAGCCAGCTTAGACCAGTCTCCCTATTTAGGGTCTCTACTTTGCGCTGCTGGAGTTGGAGGAGTCGGTGCAGCTGAGTGAGGAGTTCTTCGCGGTTGAGCTTCCGGGACGGGGGGAACCCGTTGAGGATGGTCAGCTGTTGCAGGTTTCCGGCTGGGGTGACACCCAGAATGAGGAAGAGTGTGACGACGTGTTGAGGGCGACCATCGTTCCGGCCGTGAACCAGGAGGAGTGTCGGAGGGCGTACAGTACGGGTCATGAGGTTACCGATCGGATGATCTGCGCAGGGTACCTGGGTGGAGGGCAGAGTGCCTGCCATGGTGATTCCGGGGGACCTTTGGTGCATGGAAGGACCGTGGTCGGAGTTGTATCGTGGTCAAGGGGATGTGCCCAGCCGGGGTATCCGACGGTTTATGGAAGAGTAGCAGCGGTGCGGGATTGGATCGAGGAGAATTCTGGGATCTAATTTTGACTAATCAAATTGTAGTCATGTTATTTTAAGCAAATATAAAGTTTAAAGAAAGTCTAGCCTTCAACAAACCCTCCAAAATCTTATTTGCCTTTGATTCTAGTTCCAACTTCAAGCCCAAAAGAGTTCCAAGCTCCAACCAATACACCTTTCCTCCCAATCAAGCAGAACGAGAAAAAAAACTCCTCACTCGCACGAGAGAGTGAGTGACACCCGGTTAAGACACGAACCTCGCAAAGGAGAACCCCGAGAAAAGAGCAACTCAGGTGGTTCAGCAACAGCAACTTCAACCGGCAGCTACAGACCTCAACTCCATCCGGCGCAACCACGGGTCGTCAGTATTGTAACGACAGGTAGACGGTGCAAACACGAGTGAGTTCGGTTGATCCGTACCAGGTGAAGGAGACGCGAGAAGTCCGGGAAGTTCAGCAAATCAACAAGGAAGAAGTAGAAGAAAAAGTCAACCGTGGACAGTGACGACGACGACGACGACAACAACGCAAAAGGAACCTCAAGAGAATCCCGCAGGAGAAGAGTAGGCTTGTTGCAAGCTGCAGAACCTCGAGAAGAACGGTCAAGAAGAAGTTTGCCAAGTTCAGTGCGTTGTTACATCGGCGGCGGCCAGGAATACAGGTTCTGAACGAGAGAGAAAACGAAGCCCGCGACGACGACCAGGTTGTTGTTCACCATCGGAAAAAAAAGTGTCGAGGTGTGCGTTTTGTGTTTCAGTGTTTTCAGAGAGTGGTAGAGGAAGAAGTAGCAGAAGAAGAAGTTTCCGAGAATAAGAAGACGAAGAAGAGAGTTCTGGACAAGAAGTCTCTCTAGGTGCGAGTTGTTATTGAACGCTGTTTTTGTGTGCGGACTTTGGTGAAGCTTGTTGTGTGTGCAGTTTTGCGGCATAATTTTGATCGAGAAACGAAAAGTGAAGACCTCATCGTTAGTTGCGTGATTTGCGTGGTTGGAAAAAGTCTATCAAAACGGTAAGCATTTGACAGGATAATTTAATCGAGTGTTGAAACGATAATTTTAAACGAGAAAATGATGATGGGTTGATTGATTTTCTAATCATCTGTTTTGATTGTGCAATGATTCTTATGGCCTATCTACAATCACTTAGCTTAGAATAACTAAGTCGAGCAAAATAGAAAAAACTTAGTAAAGTACGCAACTTACGGCCGTCATCTATACTCTACTTAGAAAACTTGCTGGGCTGATATACGTTGCTATGCAGATGTTTGTTTAACTTTGATATGGAAACGTCAACTTACCATAGATTTTGAAATTTCTCAAACCATACGTTAAGTTTCTACTTTTCCATTGTAGAAGATCAGTTCATTTTCATTGATTCAAATTCCTAAGCTAAGTGCAAATTCCTATGTAAAGTGATTGTACAAAAATAGACATTGATTTTTTACTTTTTTCAAAGGGCGATTTCACAAAAAAAAATTGTAATTGCATAAAAAATCTAAATATTTTTAAACGAGTCCAAACATGCTAAATACGATTATTTGCAGAAAAATTGCATTTTAGATTGTTCTCAGTGGATTAGACTTCTATTTCAATTGAAATTTTTATGTTTTATGAAAAAATATTTTTTTGCCCCCCGATTTTTCGTACTAATTTTGACATCAACTTTGAAAAATATTTGCAACGGCCATATCCGTAAAAATTTTAAAAGGCCTTCGGGAAATCGAGTCTGTATTGTAATAATATCCGTAGTTATTATTGCAAAGAAAAGGTCTATTCCACTTTTTTACATTGTTAAAAGACCTGTTTTTTTTATTATTTTTTTAACTAATAAAACTCAAATACTTTTAGGAAAAAAATGTACCTTTTTACTGTAAAGCAGTGGTCCACAGCCAGTTGATCATCGCGGGCCAATTTGCAAATTTTCCGTAGAGTCGCGAGCCGCATGTAAAATATAAATAAAAACAATTCGTGGTATTTTATAGTTTAAAAGTTCAGTTTGACAAACAACTAATTGTTTGACAACTTCCAAATTGTCACCAATTATAAATAATCAATTGAAAACATTCAACATTCGACAACAATCCGTTCTCAAAATAATTCATGTTCAAAAATGAATTGTTATTCAATTGGACAATTTTTTACTTTAAAAAAATATATGTATTATTATATTTAAAAAAATATTATTTTTAAGTTTTGCGCACATATTTGGATTGAACGTTCTATTTTAACTTAAAATTTTTTGTTTATTTTTTTTTAATGAATTTTAAAAATAACACTATTAAGTTTAGATTTTTTCGTATGTAATATAAAAAAAATCATATTTATAGAAATTTAAAAGTTAATTTTGCATCGGAAAAATTGTATTGCTAAACAAAATAAAAGAAAAGTATTTTTAGTGCTTTTTAAATTGCTTAGATCTTAAACAATTTGAAAAGCATTAAAAAAATACTTGTTTCAAGTATAGTCTTCTCAATTAATTTTTAATCAAAGATTAGAATGCAAGAAAAAAACAAAAATTTAATCAAAAATATAACAATATAAACATAGTTTTTATTTTCTTTAGTTTTTGTAAGGATGACAAAATTTTACTAAAAAAAAGTAAGTTCAAAATCCATATTATATGATTTCTAAACTCAATATTTCTAATAAGTTTTATGATAAGCAAAATGCTTCATCTTCCAATTCAATAGCAGTTTCTTACGAGGATTGAAACACTGTTACTGAAAACAATGTCCATCAATACCAAACATGTGCTTGAATTCTCAGGACCACTCCAGATATTTTTTTCTCCAGGTTTGATTTATTATTTTAAACTGTTTCTAAAATATTTTGCCAGGAAAATTGTAAGTTGTCCACATAATCCAATCTGATGTTTAGAACTTTTGGATATTTTTTTTATTTTGAGCATTTATAGCAGCGTGGTTTCCAGATATTAAATAGTAGTTTATGCAACAAGTTGTAAAAAAGGGTTTTTTTCAGCACGAGTCGTACATTTATCCAACGAGGTTCACCGAGTTGGATAAATACGAAGAGTGCTGAAAAAATCATGTTTTGCAACGAGTTCCATACAACATTTTTTGCAATTCCGAAAAACACCCATTGAGTGAAATTTTAAGTAAAATTTTCATGTATTTTGTCAACAAATCAAGTCTTGCAACGAGTTCCTTACAACATTTTATGCAATTCCAAAAAACCCACACACTCTGTGAAATTTTATGTCAAATTTTCATGTATTTTGTCAATAAATCGTTTAAATCTAAAAAAATGTTGAAAAGTGTTGCTTTTCAAAACAAGTGCTGAAAAGTTCAACTTTTCAGCACCCATTTGAGTGCTGAAAAGTTCTAATTTTCAGCTCTCAAATGGGTGCTGAAAAGTTGAACTTTTCAGCACTTGTTTCGAAAAGTAACACTTTTCAAAAAAATTTTGATTTAAACGATTTATTGACAAAATACATGAATATTTGACATAAAATTTCACAGAGTGTGTGGGTTTTTTGGAATTGCATAAAATGTTGTATGGAACTCGTTGCAAGACTTGATTTTTTCAACACTCTTTGTATTTATCTAACTCGGTGAACCTCGTTGGATAAATGTACGACTTGTGCTGAAAAAATCCTCTTTTTGCAACTGGTTGCATAAACTACTATTTTGAAACACTACCATAATCAGAAATGAAAGTTTTTTATTCATTATTTCCAAATTCAGAAATTAAAATGTTTAATAAATTCTTCTGGAAAATAAAACACCGCTATTATTTTACTTCCCAATTTTTATAAATATTGTGAAAACTAGAAGTCAATTATGGTATCTAATTTTATTAATTCACTAAAAAAAAATCATATTTTTACATATTAAAGAAAACTAGTTCATCATTTCTCTAATGAAATTGATATGCGAACGAAAAGTTGGCCGGATTCCATAATCATTTCAAAACCATCCCGCGAGCTGCATAGAAAACCTCAGAGGGCCGCATGGAGCCTGCACGCTGCAGTTTGGTGACCACTGCTGTAAAGACATATTTTATTTACAAAATTGTTGGACGACAACAACAGTTTAATGTTTTGATGTTAAAGCTCACGCAATCATGAAGTTTGATCATTGCAGTCTACCGATTTTTCAAAATTCTCAGATATAAATCTCTAACTTGGACATTTTTGACAAATTTAATTAAGTTAAGTTTTTACATGCATTTCCATGTAGAATCACATTTTTTTTAAAAATTCACTCTCAACTTTCCGACGATAACGACTTTGATTTGCAATAAGAGGAGGAAAAAAATGTGTATTGCACTTATTGGTACAAATGTGAGCTGTCGTTCAAACCACATCTTGTTATCACCCTTGAGCGCTTTTGCCGTAATTAAAAAGAAAAACAGACACACACACACACTCGGCGGGGTTTTATCGGTCGAGGGGTTGTGTCACGCACGACTTACATACGTACACAGCCCGGTCGCGACCAGCTAATTGGTTAGTGTCAATTGCGCGATGACGTTATATTTACCGTCGTCGTCAGTTCAAATATTTTGCAATGCAAACTTGTTATTACGGAAAGGCAAAAAAAAAAGTTCAATCGAGCCGTTTGTGAGATGTTTTTCGAACTAATTGTTTGAAATTTAAATCCGAATAAATTAACCCACATCTTGGTAGGGTTAAAATTTGCACAAGTGCTCAGAAAATTTTGCAAATTGAAGAGCTTTGCGTTTGAGGTTTATTGCGACGTAAAATTTTGCGTTGGTTTTTATATCCATCATCAGACATACACAGGCACACAAATACTTTATAGTCTACTGCACCTTTGAGTGATGGCTGGAGAACGACAATAAAAATCCGCGAGGAAAAGATTTAATTCCTCGATGGATGGAGGAAAACGTGGCTTGTTGTTTTCGCGGATTCGATAATTAGTTTGGCAATTAGGAGGACGGCTCGAATGGGATTAACATTCTTTCGGAATCATTTGTGATTTCTTCAAGGTTAGGAGAGAAAAATGGCAACATACACTCAACCCCCGGTGGTTGGTAACTTTTTCGTTTGACACTTTTTTAGTTTGTACCTCGTTGGTTGGTCAAAGTCAAACTAAAAAGTGACGAACTGTCACTTTTTACACGGCGCTCACGCATACTATCAAAACAAACGTTTGGTAGTGTGTGTGTGTGAACTCCGTGTAAAAGGGGTGTCAAACTAAAACGTGACCCCGTTCGTTTGACAACAGTTAGTGTACTGCGATTGATTTTTGTGCATAATAATACCAAAATACAAATGATTTAGATCGAAAAAGAAATGCAATAATCTTTTTAATTATTTTTTCTCTTTATTTCTAAATTTTATTTTGCTTTGGTAAATTTAATAAACAAATTTTATGTGAAGTTTTTATCCCTCGGCTCTGGTCTAGATCGAGAGAGAAATTTATCACAAAATGCATTGAACATTAGAATAGTAATTCTGTTAACAATTTTAAAAATGTCAATAATTTCTTATCATCTCATCAATTCCTAGCTTTTACAAAACGTAAAATTTGTATTCCTTGAAAATGTCTATTTTCGTAAATAAATTGAATCGATTGTTTTTATGCTCTTGATATATTCATTCTCCTTTTGCATAATGTGGACCAGTTATGCCCGTCAAATGCGTCTGCCCAGCAAAGAAAGTGAAATTAGGTCTTCGTCTGAGTATAATTTCAAAACAACCATCGAGCAACTACTTGAAATGCATCCCTCATCATCACCTCACCAAACCGCACCACGTGGTAATTTGAGGCGAATTAGCTAATCAGTTTTGCGCCGATTGACCACCACCTCATCCACCAATAAACGTGATGCAGATTTAAACTTGTTTTTGTGTTTTATTTTTAAATTCAGTTTTGCTTTGAAGCGAGCTTGCGAGCGTGCATTCTGCATACGTTATTATCTTGCGTTGATACGCAAAAACGTGACTGACCGGATCCGTCCCTGTCCTCCCCCTTCCTACCTCGCGTGGTGATCGATTACACCTTTACCTATATGGAAAGATTTTTATAAACAATCTCCCTCCCTCTCTCGAGGTTGATACGCGATCCGAATAACCATAATTCGCGCGCGCGTCAATAATAAAGTTTGAGTCCATCGCCACGGGCATTGCCTCAGTCCATGAAGTCGTCATCAAGGTCATCACGGGCCGACGTGAGAATCAAAACAAAAACAGAGGTTTATCCCCCAGCTTTTAGAAAGGACGTATGTGAGCACAAATTGACGTAAAGTTGGGTTGACGAAGGTGAACCGGGTTCTGAAATCAGTCAATCAAATTCCAGCAATTTTGAAACCTGTCTGTGTGGCGAATCAGAATCGATATGATCGAAGTAGGTCACTTATTTTAACTTTACGACAGTGAACGGTTCAATTTTGAAAGAGAGAAAAAAGCGTTACTATTAATATTTCGCAGGTATGACTAGATCTATAAATGAAATAAACGCAAATTTTATGTTGTTAACGGTACAAATCAGTCAGAGTCGTAACGACTTAGATTTTCTCTGACATTCACACGGGGAAACAATACAAAAAAAATCTGGAATTACACAAATAGCATAACTTGATTTTTTCAGCACTCGTCTTGTTTATCGGACACGGCAAACCACGTTCGTACTGATAAAATCTTCTTATTGCAACTTGTTGCATAAAAACTACTTTTTCAGGTCAAAGTCCAGGCCACGAATGAGCTTCTGAAATATGCCTGTCAGATTTAAGAAGAATAGAAAATTTCAAAATACAAATCGTGTGGTTTAACATTAAGTGATACCAAGATTTACCTAATCCTTTAATAAATCCATAAAAAAATCCCTTCTCAAGATGTTTTTTTCCTATTTTTACAAATCTATTTTGTATATAAAGCCCGATAAAATTATGAAAATCTTGCCAATTCCTCAGCTTTTAAAACAAATCTCAAAATTCAAAAACAATCCCAAACACCCTTCATTCCGAAATTCGAAGGTCTTCTCGTCGATCGGAAATCAAAAATTATGGTTATTCAAACGCGCCGTTCTACCGCCAGAACCTTCGCAAATCCTCTCCATTAGTAGCACGAAAGGGAGCCTAACTATGAGGTAACAACACAAGAAAAAAACCTCTGACTAAACAACAATTCCCTAGCCGCCGCGGCTTCCAAGAAGGCACTCACCGGCAATCCACCTCAAGGTCAAACCGACTGCTGGATTTGTATGTGTGTGTGTTTGTGTGTCTGTCTGTCTGATGACCACCACACCACAAGTTCCTTCTTCCTTCCGTCATCAGAAATGCTGGCTGTTTTGGAATTCCAACGATGCCTCCGGCTTATGGTGAGACCCGCGTGGTGACTCATCATTCCGGACTCATCTTTTCATCAAGCACATTAAATCACGGAACTGGGTACCCGTGTGAAGTCTAGAATTGTTTTTTAAAAGGGCATATTGCTTAAATTTTGTCGTAACTTTTTTCAATTTTGTTTTTAAAAACTTTGCTTTAAAATTCACAATTTTAGAGATTAACCCCTTTCAAAATGTTACTCCACAAATTATAATTTCTTAATTGTCCCGTAATGTTTATTGATTCCGCCAAGGGGTTAAAACCCCTCCTCTGTGTAAGGTACCGGAATGCGCATATTCGCGATTAGCTCATCATCAGAGGTGACTACTTTGATCCCGACGATATCACATCACTAGGTAAAAATTCTAGAATTAATCAACACCATCAGACCAACCCTGCCGTGGAAAGAGAGGAAATGTCACGCGCAGTAGCAAGCCGCGATAAATCGCGGACTGTTGGTCGAGAAGGTTGACGTTTTTAGCACGGTAGACGCCACGTGATCGAGAAGCTTTACTCGTGAAGGTTTATGATTGTTTTGTCCATCGACTCTGTTTGATTTTTATTAATCAAAAGATTCAAGAAAGGATTCATAAATTTCAGAACAAAAACACAAAAAAACGAAAATTTGATTATCCTTATCTAAAGTTAAACTTTTCAGCACTCAAATGAATGCTATAATGACTTTTTTTTAAATCCATTGCAAACCTACTCATATTTCTTGTTATTTTGGAAAGAAGAAACGGCCTGCTTTTCATCGCCAAAAAAACAGTACTGATTTTCTCAATGAAAAATTTATTATTTTCATACAAATTTTTTTTTATCAAGTTGGCATCTTTTTACTTGTTGAGCTCGAATAAACGAAAACCAATCTTCCGACTTTTTTCCGGTTAAACGTCATGAGTAGGGCTAATGGTTTTTCGCGAAATTTGCCTTTTACCGTGAAATTTCATAAATACCGTGAAATGCCGCGAAATTCTTATTAATAATTTAACTAGTTGTCCCCAAGTGTATTTGAACATCGAGTTTTTTTATTCAAACAATCCACAAGAATTTTAACAGGCATTTTGGAAAATATTGTTTATTACAATGTTTTACGAAAAGTTCTAGCGAAATAAGCTTTGGTTGTAAAATGCTTTGGATAATACAATTTGATGTTTAAAGCATGATATATTTTTTTAGATATCACAAAGATTTTCAAAACTGCAGGCTTGCTATTTATTTTTGAATCTCTAAGGAAATTTTGTATAAAAATAAAGTTGTTTATGTTTTTAGAACTTGTTTTAAGCACTTTGCAACGTTTTCTAATTTTCTGGACTTATCAATAACAAATCGTCGCTTGAGTGCTATCTTGCGGCAAAATAAAAAAAAAAAAAAAAAAAGAAACACAAAAAAACGAAAATTTCATTATCCTTATCTAAAGTTAAACTTTTCAGCACTCAAATGAGTGCTATAATGAACTTTCTTAAAATCCATTGTAAACCTACTCATATTTCCTGTTATTTTGGAAAGAAGAAACGGCCTGCTTTTCATCGCCAAAAATAACAGTACTGATTTTCTCATTGAAAAATGTATTATTTTCAAAACTGAATTGCAACAATATTTTTTTGTTCAACCTTCAAGTTTTTTGAAAATGTAATTAAAAAAATTACCTAATAGCAATGAAGGGAGCGGCCGTGGCTGACTGGTTACGGTGTTCAATTTGTAAGCGAATGGTTCTGGGTTCGATTCCCATCTGCTCCCAACGAGAAAGTTAAGAACACATAAATTTGAAATGATGAATATGAACGAAAAATCAAAATCGCTCGAGGCGGGGTTCGATCCTCCGTCATTTGGATTGGTAAGCAAAAATGCTAACCACTAGGCCATGACGACTTGGTGAGCGTGGACTGGAATTAGGAATACTGTTACAGAGAGCGAGTTGTGGCGCTATAACCACGGCAAATAGTGTCCAGGGCATTCGTGGAAATACAATGTCCCATCCCAGAGGGTCCCGGAGTACCAGACCTTCTTAGCATGGTGCTCCCAACGAATACAACCAAATCTCGGAGCGTATGATGGTGTGTCCCCACGCTTCTTCCTCCCCTGTCGATTCAGAATTGTGTTGTTGTTCGAACACTCCGTGCTCAAACTCAACCCAATTACGAGTCATCTCTGCGATACGGCTTTACGCAGTAGGCCTGGCCGCTTTAACGCTAGTGATGTTTCAATGCATTCCGATGCAATGGTGCACTACAAATGTTAATAAATGACAAGAAGAGTGCTAGGCGTCATCTAACCTAAGGCACTCTCCAGGATCCCTTCGAAAGATTGGCTGCGCTAGGGTCTGATTAGATTAGATTAGATTAAAAAATTACCTAATAGCAACACTCAAATTTTGCAATTGTTCATTTTTTTTTGCATTATCAATACATTTTTTTCTTTATCAAGTTGGCATCTATTTACTTGTTGAGCTCAAATAAACGAACCCCAATTTTTCGACTTTTTCCGGTTAAACGTCATGAGTAGGGCTAATGATTTTTCGCGAAATTTGCCTTTGACCGTGAAATTTCATAAATACCGTGAAATGCCGCGAAATTCTTATTAATAATTTAACTAATTGTCCCCAAGTGTATTTCAACATCGAGTTTTTTTTATTCAAACAATCCACAAGAATTTTAACAGGCATTTTGAAACTCATTTCGGAAATTTTTGTTTATTACAATGTTTTACGAAAAGTTCCAGCGAAATAAGCTTTGGTTGTAAAATGCTTTGGATGATACAATTTGATGTTCAAAGCATGATATTTTTTTTACATTTCACAAAGAATTTGAACGGACGATTTTCAAAACTGCAGAGCGGGCTTGCTATTTATTTTTGAATCTCTTAAAAAGGAAATTTTGTATAAAAATAAAGTTGTTTATGTTTTTAGAACTTGTTTTAAGCATTTTACAACATTTTCTAATTTTCTGGACTTATCAAGATCAAATCGTCGCTTGAGTGCTATCTTGCGGCAAAATGGTAAACAAAACTGTTTTAAATAAAATTTTGGCTAAATACTCAAATTCCACTATTCCTGAAAACCATTTGCAAACAAAATGTAATGTCTCCTTTTCTACTTATTCTACTTTTTGTGGATTTATCGAATAGTAGTGATTATTTTTTATTTATATTGAAGGGTGTACTTCGTTCAAAAAATAATCCATTAAATTGGGATGGTTAAATCGTAAATTGCTATAGTAAAAAGTTTGCAAAATTTCATGAAATTGAGGTCACATTTTTTAACTGTCTTAAATACTTTGTGTCAGAGGATAATATTTGTATCTTAAACAACTGCTTTCTTTTTTAGTAACTTTCCTGTACACAACTAGTCTTAATTCACAATTTTGCGTTAATTTTAGGCGAATACTTGAGTACCGTGAAATTGCCGTGAAATTCCAATGTTTGGAAATTGGCATGTCGCGTAGTTTCAATTTTTTCGCCGTGAATAATCACTGGCCCTAGTCATGAGTTAAAATTTGGCAACCCTGTTGACAGATAGGTTTTACACTGCATCTTAATTTACAGAATTTTAGATTAAGTATTTCTAAATTTTATTTAATTATAGAAGATATTTGAAAAATATTCTGGAAATCTGGTAACACTGCCAAGGTTTCCTTGAGGTGAAAAAAGTAAATTTCAAAAAAAGCAATTGTTCAAATGTTCTTTTAAATGCGTGCACTGAAAACATGTTTATAAAAAAGCATCCAATTAAAGATATTAACTATTTCCATTGACAAACAGTATCTCACCAAGCTACCGAAGAGCAAAGACTAAAGTCAACAAATTCTAAAAACAAACACCTTGCTTGCTCCACATCCGCTTAAGCTATCACTGAAGGAGAGTTTATTCAAATATTTGGCCACTTTCAAGCCAATTATAATGCCCCAGCTTGTTTGCAAGCATTTCTCGCTGATAAGATCCCTCGCGCCGCGACAACTGCGTAAGGCCGCGGACTTAATGAAGCCGTTACGCCGTTTCATCATGACTGTCGAGTCGCCGGATAATATTTACCCCCACCGGGGGTAAGATGAATCATACGCACGACTGTCGACTTGGGAAAAAGGGGGTTTCCTGTACTCGCGGTTACTAAGTGGTGCACGCGGTGATGAAAACAAGATCTAAGCTTGAAAGAGTAATTATCTCTGTGCGCGCGCAGGTGCATAGAAGGTTACCTTAACCAAGATAAGGAATTCAGTTCAGTCGATTAACTTTAAAGGGTAGCTTGCTATCGCTTCAGATAAGCGTAATATCGGGTTGACATTGCTGGTAATCTAAAGAATTCAAAGCATTCCAATCCCTTCAAAAGGGCAATCGAATCGATTACGAGCCCCAAGATATGCGAGCCTACCCTAAGCATAACTTGAGCAGAACTTTGCCGCAAGAAAAGATTGTGAAACCTGTTTCTGCATGACCAACATCGTTGACTTTGCTGCGTGTGTGTGTGATTAAGCTTGAACACGACTTTTTACCTAGTCATAACTTGTACAAAACGCTGTCGTTTGTGGTGTTTTCTTGCGGCAGGTCCAGCGAAACGATTGGCCTTAAGAACCGCACTATAAAGTTGTAGCCCATTGATTTGAACGGTTAAGGTGCAATCGACTCCGGCTACTCAAAATTTGTCATTTCCGACTCCAACTTCACAACCTTGCTCTAAACTTATCTTTTAAAAATTTGAGTTACTTAGAGTTTGGTAGCAACTTCACCTTAACAATGCGTCACACCGTCCATCGCAGTGTGCCATGGAAACGATATTTCGCCAAAGCTTCGACCTCAAGACCCACCGCGCGATCATAATCAGAATCAGAGCTGAACTTGATCTGCGGCGACTTGATCTCACTTGTCCGCTGAACAATATTCGTATCAAATTGCCAAACGACCATAAAATCGAAAAAAAGCCACTCTACTTGACCAACTGTAACAATTTGTCTGTGAATGGAGTCCAACCGGTTTACACACTGGTACCAAGTACCGACACTCCAACTTCAGGGTACTTGCCCCTAGTATGGTCTGAGCACATCGGTAGCGCGCAGCTACGCACAATACCGTCCCCCCCTCCAATATCTAGTTGGTGGTCGTTCCACATCGATAGCGATCGGCCCAGTGACTTGCATTTAAAATCCGAAACCTGTCCCACCTGCTGCTGCCAGTTTGGTCCAAGTTCTGCTGCGCATGCCATAATCGCAGAAATGGCACAAAGAACCTTTCAATGCCATTAGCCGCGGACGTTGACGAAGTTCAATTGGAGTGCGGAGATTTGACAGCTATAAGGTGCTGCTGGGGATAGCTTTACCTCGCGTGGAATGTCAGCGTTTGACGTTGATGGGGAGCAGAGCCGTACCTTGGGTCCACGGCGCCCTTGGCGAATCATCAATTTGGCGCCCCACCCAAAATTACAAGCATTTTGATAAACTGGTTTTATTTTTCAATGATTGCTTCAATGAGTTTTGATTGTATAATTGCAATTGGAGATCTTGTGATGGTTAAAATCATAAACACAGTATTTTTATTGTTTTATTTTTCAAATTGTTTTGAGATAGGCTGAATTGAAAATTTATTGAAGGAATTAAGTTGGCTGAATATTTTCTCAGATTTCATAAAATCGATAATAATAGCAGGGTTCTGTTTTTCTTAATTTATTTTTCAGACAAATGCACAGAATTGAATACTCAATCCTGATGAGTTTTAATTTCGGTGTAATTAGAAAAAAAATCCTTCTTCAAAATTATGAAAAATAATAAGTATAATTTTTCAACATGCAGCGGCAGAACCGGATTCCGTCAAAATCAATTAATGATCATTCAAAATCCAGCGCAATTCATGATGAAACTTATTTTAATTATAATAACAATTGGTGAAAAATATGAAGATAAATAATTTTTATTATTTTTAAAGATTCGCCCATACTATGTCTGGAATATATTTTATATTTTATTATGTTGTTCATTGATTTTTTTTTCATTGATATTTTTTAAATTTATTTTTAATTCATAAAATTAAATTCCATATTCTAGAAAATTGTTTGTTTTTAAACAAAGCTTCATAGCAAAAAATCCAATGGTAAAATCGCATGCAAAAGCATGAAAATCACCTTCGTCGAAATAAACACTTAATATTACACACTGCATGTACATTTTTTGCAAACACAAAAAAAAGTTGCAACCGACGGGATTCAAACCCTAACATCAACACTAAGGACTGGCGCCTTAGCCAACTCGGCCATCAGACCGATGAAGAATGGAAAGGATAAACGCATATATGAGCTTGATATTTCGGTCAAGTAGGTTTCCAGGGCTACATATTTCAGGGTGTAATATTACATAAAATTTCATAAAATAATGCAAAATTCATTTTACACCCAGGCCTTTTACACGCAGCTGGATTACTACTTTTTTTTGCTGTATGTATGAATATTTCCTATTTGTTTGGTTTTAACTGAAACTATTTTTTCTGAAAATAAAGTTCTAAATAGTTTCTCATTGTAAGAGCTTTTAAGACGATTAAAAAAGTAAATGTGTAAATTTTGGCGAAATAACACTTGAACAGTAGCGTGGCTCACGGATATATGAAAAAGACAAAAATGTTTAATTTCTAGTGCCTCAAATGGAATTTCTTCGGACTGGGCACTCTGGGTTACTCTGTGACTAAACCTTAACCAAATACACAGTAAAAAAATCTGTGTAAAATCGCATGCAAAAGCATGCACATCACCTTTGTGAGCAAAAGCATGTAATATTGTATGCGAAAAAGTGTACATAAAAAGCATGTATAAAAGAAAAATAAATAAATTTTGTACACCCCAAAAATAACATCAATCTGTTGAGAATTATATCCAGATTACCAAGTCCGCGCCCCAACCATCTCGGCTATCTCGTCGCTGTGAAGTTATCTGGATCAACACCGATGTAGCTGTATGTTCCCCATACATCGTATGCAGCTAATTCAGTATACGACGTACGGAAAACCTACTGGTACATCGGCATTGGACACATCATTAACAAGACGGTGAGATAGCCGAGACGGTTGGGGCGCGGACTTGGTAATCGGGATATGACTCTCAACAGATTGATGTTATTTTAATTTATTTTTCTTTTGTACATGCTTATTATGTACTCGTTTTCGCATACAATATTACATGCTTTTGTTCACAAAGGTGATGTGCATTCTTTTGCATGCGATTTTACGATCGGATTTTTTGCTGTGTACGCTCAAAAATTCAGGCTAGCTTTTGGGGCCATATTGCTCTAAAATTCCGGTATAGACGTTTGAAATTGAATACTTTTGTCTTTTTCATATAACCGTGAGCCACGCTATTAATCAATAAATTGTAAAAAATCTAAGTGTGTAGAAATTTGCCAACACCGGTTAAGCTAAAAATAGAGAATGAGATTTTGAGAAGCTTGTGTGTTCTGTAAAATTTTTTTTTCTTGAAAATATGATTTTATTGGTGAAAATTTACAGCAGTTTTCCTATTTCAAAACTCTAGTATTTCGAAAAAGCGTAGGCAAATTTCAATGCACGAAGTTGCTTATAAAAGGGAAATAGTGCTGAAACAGTCTAAATTTTAAAACAAAAATTATATGTTTCTATGCTCAAATCTAGAGTATTTTTAAAGGTTCTATCCTATGAACAAAATATTCATTTTTAGTTTTTTGGATGTTTCTTGATACCTCTGATTCAAGGCGCTTTGAAAAACACTCAAAAAGCAAAAAGTCTAAATTTGGTTTATAGGACTACTTCAACAAAAATCTAGAAATAATTTCTATTTTAAAGAAGTTCAAAATATGACAACAACGTGAAAAAACATACAGTTGGACAATATTTTAGTCTGGAAAGTATGGCTTAAACTTCATTGTATAACGGTCTAAACTTTAACGCTGTATTAATTTTGAAAAGCTCTTTTATAACTCCTTGATCTATCTGCCACTTCAGCGCCCTGCCCCTTCTTTGATGACAAATTAAATTTAGCATTATATGTAAATTTTCAAGAACACTTCGGTAGAAATATTCATACAATTGATTTTGACGCCCCTAAATCATATTTTTATTATATGCTAAACGAAATTATCTAGTAATGTGTAGTTATACTTTATATTTTGGCACCCTTTCTCTTTTAAATTCCTAATGAGGATGTTATAACTGACATTAAAAATAAGTACAATCACCGATTTCGGCGCCCCCAAAGAGCTTGCGCCCTTGGTGGTCGCCAACTGCGCCAACCCCTAGGTACGGCGCTGATGGAGAGAAAAATTTGCATCTACGGCAAAGCCCCATCGAAAAAAGGGATCGAAGTGGGCCGTGCCATTTTTGAGCACGTGCTGTCGACGTTATAATGATTTGTGCGAAAAATGTTTTCTATTTGGTTTACGAAGTACCGTAAACCGGGGTGACTTTGATAGGATTTCAATTTGTTTTTGGAATATTTTCCAACAGGCAAGGGGTTTCTCAAGACTATTATTTTTAAAACATGTACTGGGGTAGGCCACACAAAGTCCATGCACTATTTTGGAAAAAAAGTTTGTTCAATAGTGTTTAGAAAAATAGTTACGTTTAAAATTCTTAGTTTTAATTTCGGGGTGACTTTGATAGTCATAGTTTTTCTTGTTAAAATCATATTTAAGATGTCCAAACTTTATTTGTACGTTAAATGTACCATCACTAAAGTAGCTGATATAGTTTTAAAGAAAAAAAAAACAATGTTTATATTAAGTTAACTAAGTTTATGAGCTTTTTAACAATTACATATAAATTTTGGGTAAAATTGTTAAAAAGTCGGAATTTTGCCTGAAATTTGTTAAAACTCGTTTTGTTTGTAAAATAATCGATTTATATTGCATTTTATACTGAATTCGAAGCACGAATCACAAGTTTTCACATTTTACATGAAATTTGTTCAACTGAAATTGCCTATAAATTTGGAGATATTTTTAATTGTGTTTCAAAAACACATATTATTTATTATTTACAAACTTTTTTAACCTTCTCCTAGTGGAAAATTGTCCAAAGAATCCGAAAATGCATTCAGTTATCCGATTAAAAATCATCTTCATTGAGAAAATCATGACACTTTGAGAAGTTTAAAATCATGACTTTCATCAACATTTTCTTAACTATAGTTAATTAACTTTTTAAACTTTTCAAAATTTTATGAAAAGTTCTTCTTGAGGTACTTTGAACACTTCTCTACCACGGTCAGTATGTTTCTAAACCATTCCTTACGTATTTTAACTGTACTCTTCATTTTGCGGAAAAATCGCAAACCTATCAAAGTCACCCCGGCTATCAAAGTCACCCCGTTTTACGGTACATGTGATTGTTTCATGTGATTTTGCCAATGTTTTGTTTAAAATGTATTTTCGGGGTAAGCAAAATTTTAAAAGTTTTTAAAAATTGATACAAGTAATTTTAAATTTAATAAGTGATGATTTTTTTAGGGGAATACACATAGATGTTCAATTCAACGGACTATGTTCCATTACAGTTTAGGCACAACAAAAGGGTTGCACAACTTCCTCCGGAAGCCTGTAACCACAACCAAAAGCAAACACCAGATCTGGGACAAGATCCAACTTCAACTCTACGCGATCAGTAGCGCACACAAATAAAAATTTTGCAAACCAACAAAGCTGTTGCTGCTTTTCAGCGCCACCTTACCGAATTCCCAACAAAGCTTCCTCTAATCAAACAGAAACGCTAAAAAACAGCTCGAGCTCCATAAGGTATGATTTCATCGCTGAACCGAAAAGCGGTGCGCGATAAACAACACCTTTTGTTGACTTCTCTGGCACGGTAAATAATTGAAAAATGTTATCGACATGCCACCATCAGCGGTGAGCTTTTACGAGTTCCGATGAGAACCAAGAATGTTGCACCAAAATGACCGACCTTAATGGCCAAAAATCACGCCGAGTTTTCTAGAAACGCTCGATCGATGGCAGTAAAAATTAATCTTCCACGCTAGAAATTATAAAAACGAGCGCAAATTTCATAATTCAACCCTATTTAGCCTCAACACCCTGAGGCAGCTCCGGGACCGGAAATGGAAAAACCAATTATCCGCGAAAAGAGCGAACTTAATCGTCGATATATGGAAAGTGCAGCGCCCAAGATAACTCGTTAGTTAAGTCATATGACGCGGGGTGGCGCTGCGTTAGCACAATTTGCCGACAGGTTGTAATTTTCGAGGCCTACTTGGATCGTCGACGCGGTGGACCAGTTGGTAGATTTTCTGGTGATCGACGTGCTCACTTGGGCTGACCCAAATGGACCCACTTCGGACCGGGATCGGCAAAATCTGTCAAAATGACACGCCGGCAAAGTTGCCAAGTGGCAACATTTTTGGCGCGACGCCATATTGGGCTAGTTTTGACAGTAGACGCCGTCGCGTTTGCGAGGTAAAAGTTTGCGTGGGTCGTCGTACAACCGAGTTATTACACACCCGAACCGGCTAGGGTTTTCGCATCGTTGCATAGGCAAATCTTGCCAAGTCTTGGGGCATTTCTCTCGCGCGCACGGAACAAACCCCGTATTACCCACGGTCGGGGGCTGGTTCAAGTGCGTTGTACGTCGCCTCTCGATATCCAGCAAGTTTAGTGCCGAACAAAATGAAAACACGAGGAGTGGATTATTGCGAGGCCGACACCGCCGCGTTTTAGCAGAGAGTGAGGTTATGTAACTTGGTGGCTGGGAACACTGCTCGGGCGCGCAGATTTCACCGAAAAAGTGCAAGCGGAAAACAAAGTTGGCGCTTCTGCGCGCGCGCGATTCGAATAATGAGGAACTCCCTGGCATTAAAACTATCAGAGTTGAGTCAGAAGGCGAGTTTTATGGGTGTTGGTCAGTTGTTGTTGTTGACACACTGGCCTGGTCGAGTGAGACGAAGACGTGCCGCAACAGTCATCAACCTCTGATGTGGTGAATTAAATGCTAAACTAACTTAATTAGGCACAATGAAGTGCGCGGTGGTTGTTTTGACTGAGCGTATAGTTTATGCACCTGAAAACGCTGGCTCGAATGCGACTGATGGAAGAAAAGATCAGGAAAGATTTGGAGATTACCTGTTCGTCAAATTTCAAACCTATCCTTTAATCCGTTTAATGGGAATTTAATGTCTTTTTATTCAAGTTTAATTTTGTTTGTTTTTGAACTTAATAACACGTTTTTTTTTTGCTCAAACATAGAATATTACGGATCAATTTTCAAATAATTCTTTTTTAAGCCTTCATAGATCCACCGTCACATAGAAGCTCATGCAATAAAAACGTTGATTAGCCCACCTTTAGGTGGTTAATACCTTCCTCTTATTTATATAGATAGTAATTTTGCCTGAAATAAAAAAAAAACTGTTTGTCAAGAAAATACAGACCATTGAAGAAAATGACATCGATAGGAGAGCTCTGGAGTTTCATTTGAACTGCATATAACCACTGTCGCGCCCGGAGGTCCCGGGGCCCCCCTGACCACAAGCTATAAGAAGAGTGGAACAGGGACCACCCTCCGGCTCCTCCGGGGCGCCTGGAAGATGCACACACACACCAACGAATTAACCACGGAGGCGCTCGGGAGACCTGGGGCCCCCCTAACCACAAGCTACAGGAAAAGTGGAATAGGGACAACCCCCCAGGCTCCCGAGACCCCTGGATGAGGTCGCACAAGGGCTAAACACCCATCCCCTCGGATAATCTCAGGAAACACAACAGCGAGGCCAGCAACGAGAACACCAACGCAGCACAAGTTAAAATAGTATAGCTAGTATTAAATTTTTATCGTTTTCAATAAACAACATTTTATAATAAAAAAAAAAAAAAAAAAAAAAAAATCTTCCCACACGGCTCTTTCGTGGCGGCTATTTGAGGTTATGTTGAAAATCATCCTTTTTTGCAGTCGTCTAAATAGATTTTTTCACACTTTTTAATACCACGCTGTGGGACCCGGAACTGGACCGGCTAGACCACATCCGGACAAAATCAGTTCAGCCAAAGCCACGCACAGAATTTGATTCTGAGTCGATAAGTAACGTCATGATTCAAATTCCCGGACGCTTCGAAACCCGGACACTTCATCTTGTTTTATCAATTATTTGGATATAAGTTCGCATTATGAATTTCAAAACTGTGTTATTTGATGAATTCCAACATGTACTTTCATTTAAAGTTTGTTTGAACGCTGTAGTTAATGCCAAAAAAATTAAATACAATAAAATTATAAGTTTACCAATAATGCGAAACATTTCACTTGAAATATTTCATAGGCGTTCAAAGCACCGGGAAGGCAAAGCAGAAATTCATGGTTTCGATTTCCTCAAATTCTAGCAATTTTTTATATAAACTATCGATTGTTTTGATGTTAACGGCTTATTTGAGACCTAAAGAATGCCATTTACTAACATTTCAGTCCATATTTGTGCGATTCATAAGTAAAATCGAGTGTCCGGAATTCGAAGCAAAACTGTCCTGATTTCGAACCGGTTTTTATCAGTGTCTGGGATTCGAAGCACAACAAGTCATTTTAATTTTAAAATTCTGATGAAAATTTGTTTGAAAAGACATATTTTGCATGCATTTTCTTGAAACTGACTGTTCCTACTACATCCTGATGATATTTCTACATTTCCAACTTAAAACATTATTTTCTGCCAGCTATAACAAAAATGATATGCTACTAAGTGTCCGGATTTCGAATCATGACGTTATTAATTAAAGTGGTCCAGAAGGTCAAACTGAAAAGTTAATTTTTCGAGTGATTTTATAGCCTCTCCTCTGTGAGCAACGCAAAATGATTCGTTTGGAATGTGAAACTGGTGTCGTTTTAAGTGTGTTTAAGAGATTTTTTGCAATTCCGTTTTGAAAATACTCAACCATCAATCAAACGCGAAAAAGTGCTAGTGTTTGTCATAGTCTAATACCTCCTTTACTTTTTTTGTCATTCTACAGTGACGATATGGCCTACTTATTATCACCAAAAATAACAGTGCTGGAATGCTGGAAACTCATTTAAAATGTAATCCTATTAGCACTTGTATCGAAAAGTATTCATGATGGGTGGTTATAGGTACTTTCTCGATTTTTACAGATCTTGTGATTTCGCGAATTCGGCGTATTTTTAATCGGCGTTAGCGAAGATTACCAAAAATGAAAAATAAATTATTGTGGTTCGTTTAATAACATAATTTTAAGTATTTAAGTGTTTTTTGAATTTTTTTAATCGAATTGAGTATCATAATAATCATTAATGTATTTTAAATTGATGTATCCTATTTTTAAGGAACAGGAATGATTTTATTTGCATGAAATTATTAGAATACCATTACATTTTGTTATATGTAACAACAAACATATAATCAATTTTTTATGTCTTTTCATATAAACAAATATAGCAGTTTCAAGTTGAAAAGGTTCAATTTATGCTTCTAATTTTGTTTTAATGGCAATATACGATTTATATGTACAAAACAATCTTTTTTAAAAAATAATTTCTGAGCAGAATTGTAACATTTTAAGTACATAAACTCATTTTAAATGTATTTTACTAAAAGTTCGAATTTAATTTAAAAAAAAATATCCTTATTTTTTTTGAAAAAAGGTCTTATAAACATATGAAACACATTAGCCTATAAGACCTTTTTAAAAACTCTGGATTTGATTATATGGTTTGCAAGTTAGAGTGAAAAACCTATGTGGTTGGAGCCTTCTTCACTTATTACCAACAATGGCTGATATGATGGAATTGTACAAAAATTTCATCTATTTTTTAGATCCGGAATAAAAAAGTACATAAATATCACTTAAGTGGCCATACCTCGAGACAGGGTTGCCAGATCTTCAAAGTTTTAGACTCGTTGGAAAGGTCTTCTAATAACCTAACCTACGATGGGTCGGATGGTGGAGAATCATGAGCTAGTTTGCTGGTCACATACATACTAGGGTGGGTACGTTTTTCAAAAAGTTCTCGGATCAAGTTTTAGTATGGTTCCCCTTGTAGGGCATGCCCATAGGGACTTTCATGCCAAATATCAGCTTATTTGGTTGTAAACTGGCTGCGTGCATCAGGGTTAAAGTTTGCATGGGAATTACTATGGGAAAATTGGAAATTTTGTTCAAACACTCCTACAGGTCTGGGAAAATAACGCGCCAACTTCTGGTATGGTCAGGCCTACATTTAAGTGAGATCCGGCATCCAAAGAGTACATCAATATAACTTAAGTGGACATATCTCGAGACAGGGTTGCCAGATCTTCAATGTTTTAGGCTAGTTGGAAAGGTCTTTTGATAACCTAACCAACGATGGGTCGGATGATGGACCCGAACATAGTTTACATACATTTAAGTGAGATCCGGATATATGTGAGAACACATTTTTATACATAACTTTTGAACTACTTATCTGTATAAAACACGATCTATGGGACCCTAAACCAAGTCGATTGCAACAGGTTCGGGTCAAATCGGTTCAGCCAGTGCCGAGAAACATGAGCTAGTTTGTTGGTCACATACATACATACACACAGACATTTCTTCAGTTTTCGATTCTGAGTCGATATGTGTACATGAAGGTAGGTATACGACGTTTTTATACAAAGTTCATTTTTAGAGCAGGATTATAGCCTTACCTCAGTGAGGAAGGCAAAATAGCCTATGTGACTAAAACATATTATTTAACACACTTTCAATCGTAAATTTGCAAGAAACAGTGCTTCTGTAAAAATCATAAAAATACATGTGACAAAACAAACTATACATTAGGGCAGGCCTTCCCAACCTTTTCGGCTCAATTTTCACATTTTTGATCGTCAAAATTACAATTGTTAATTTTTGTTATGGTTTCTTTGATGGAATCGGTTCTCAGATGACCAGTGAACATAACTTTTCCAAAAAAAAAATAACAATTGTAATTTTGACGATCAAAAATGTGAAAATTGAGCCAAAAAGGTTGGGCAGGCCTGCATTAGGGTGACAGTAGAAAAAAATCGACATCAGGAATAACGTCATGATTCGAAATCCGGACACTTCGTAGCATATCGTTTTTGTTATAGCTGACAAAAAATCATGTAATAAGTTGGAAATGTAGAAATATCATCAGGATGTAGTATTAACAGTCAGTTTTAAGAGAATGCGTGCAAAATGTGTCTTTTCTAACAATTTTTCATCAGAATTTGAAAATTAAAATGACTTGCTGTGCTTTGAATCCCGGACACCTATAAAAGCTGATTCGAAATCCGGACACTTTTGCGTCGAATTCCGGACACTCGTTTTTGCTAATGAATCGCACAAATTTGGACTAAAATGTTAGTGAATGGCATTCTTTAGGTCTCAAATAAGCTGTTAATATAAAAACAATCGATATTTTATATAAAAATTTGCTTGAATTTAAGGAAATCAAAACCATAAATATCTGATTTGCCTTCCCGGTGCTTCGGACGCCTATGAAATATTTCACGTGAAATGTTTCGCATTTATGGTAATCTTATAATTTTATTTTATTTTATTGTTTTGACATTAACTCCAGCGTTCAAGCAAACTATTAAGGAAAGTTTATGTTAGAATTCATCAAATAACCCATTTTTGACATTTATAATGCGAACTTATATCCAAATAATTGATAAAACAAGAAGAGGTGTCCGGAGTTCGAAGCGTCCGGGAATTCGAATCATGACGTTTCCCCCTGATTCGATTCCTTAGGCAATAATAAGTAACTGAAGATTTTGAACGAAATCGGTTAAGGGTTAGGAGTCGCTTTTTATCGTTTATGTAATAACAAATTATCATATTCAAAAATTCTTTAATTTTCATCTGCACTTTCTTTAACTGTTCTTTACTGAAAAAAACAATAAAAAGTTCTACAGAAAAATAGTGTCGTAGGTCATGATGGCTGATACGAAGAATTGCAAACTAATCAGAGGCAACGTCATGATTCGAATCCCCGAACGTTTCGAAACCCGGTCACCTCATCTTGTTCTATCAATTATTTGGATATAAGTTCGCATTATGAATGTAAAAACTGTGTTATTTGATGAATTCTAACATCAACTTTCATTTAAACTTTGTTTGAACGCTGTAGTTGATGCCAAAACAATAAAATAAAATTATAAGTTTACCAAAAATGCGAAACATTTCACTGAAATATTTCATAGGCGTCCGAAGCACCAGGATGGCAAAGCAGAAATTTATGGCTATGATTTCCTTAAATTCTAGCAAATTTTTATATAAAATATCGATTGTTTTGATGTTAACAGCTTATTTGAGATCTAAAGAATGCCGTTCACTAACATTTCAGTCCTGCGCCGGCGCCGGTGCAACCCCGAAGGAGCAACAAGGCGAACGGAAGCTGTACAGCGAGTCGGAGCTGTGGACCATTTACCGAGAATACAGAGCTCGCTTGAGCCAGTGCAAGACACCCGAGGAACAGATTGATGTGATCGCACACTTGCTGACACATGGCACGAGAAAATGATCATCTAATTCAGTTACGGTTTTTTTTCTTTTCTTTTATTATTTTTTGTACTATTGATCCTCGGTCCTAACCTGGTCACAGCACCTAAAAGGACCTAATAAATAAGTTATGAACAAAAAAAAAAAACATTTCAGTCCAAATTTGTGCAATTCATAAGCAAAAAAATTAGGTTAAAGTCACGTTAATAAAATAAACACCAACAACATAAGCATAATTGAGTGTCCGGAATTCGAAGCAAAAGTGTCCGGATTTCGAATCAGCTTTTATCAGTGTCCGGGATTCGAAGCACAACAAGTCATTTTAATTTTCAAATTCTGGTGATTTTTTTTAGAAAAGACATATTTTGCATCCATTCTTTTAAAACTGGTTGTTTACACTACATCCTGATGATTTGCATGCTATAAAAAAAATATATGCTACTAAGTGTCCGGATTTCGAATCATGACGTTATCCAAAATAATAATCGATTAAGATTTGTGAACAAGTTTGAAAAACTTTATTGAAAGGTTTTTTTCGGAATTGAAAAATGACATGTATGCAACCTTTAGCGAAATTCGATTATTTCAGCACCTGTCGTATTAACTCAACTTGGTAGAGTCGATGTAGGTTAAATCAAACATAAAAATATGAGCTTAGGTAAGTTTTTAAATTTGCAACACACAAGAAAACTATTTTCAACCAAAAATGTGCATCAATCGATTCTACTTTCAATTTGGTAAAAAAATAATCGTATGATTTGGAGGAAAACCGAGTTCACTATTAGTTGATTAAGACAGTATTTGACTAGATTGACACGACACAAATTGAGATAGAAGAAAAATAACTTCGATTAGCCACATATGGCAGTAGGCTAAACTAATGAGGAATATTTCAGGCTAAAGTAGCAAAAAAACAAGCTCGATGCTCGCTGACGTGCTACTAAACAAACAAATAGGCAACCCCAATGTCTAAGAAATCGCTTAAAATAGCAAGGTTTATAGCCTTTCCATGAGCAGCAACTAGCAACAGCAAAAAAACGCCATTAAAATGTTTTTTGTTACCCAGCAAATTGTTCTTGCCCATAGATATAATGTAACTTTTTTGTTTTCTTCTATCTTTCTATATTTGCATTCTCTCACATATGATATGAAGTGGAGGCTAATACTCCGCACCAATACTCTTTCCGATGATGATCGCATCTCACTAAGGCAGTGACCGGCACGTTGAACACGACCCAGGTCAAGTTCTCAAAGCGCGAGTTCTTCTACCTTGGCCTAAGCACTGCTTGCGTGGAAGTCTCGGAGATGTGAGTCGCTGATGATGATATTTCAAAGTTTGTAGGCTCTTTCTCGGGAAGTTGCATGTTAGAGAGGGTAATTTTTAAAATTCTTTTCAAATTTGAAAACAATCAAACCATTTTTTTTTTTAAACAAATGTTATGAAAATGTTGGCAAAATAATGGACTGAACTTTGCAATTTTATCTCTTTCAAAAAAATACAAAAATATTTTTTGCCAAATCATTTTAAATAAAATTGAGAATTTTGAAAATTTACTTAGCATTTTTTTGTGAATTTTCCTTAAAAATAGTTTTAAACTAAATCTAGAATTGTTCAACAACTAGCAAATCACCCTCCCACACTCTGGAAAAAACTGCACGTGAAAGAAAAGCTCGCGCAAGTTTATGTTGCCTTACCTGCGAGAACTGGCATGAACTGCTGAGTGCAGTCATGGCAGTTGAGGGCTAGGTCAAACGGCAAGGCATCCACGGCGAGAGCATCATCATCGCGTGTGAACCGGTTTTTCCATCCACACTCGCAGACCTCCGAGACCGCCACCGTCATCATCGTCGGCGTCGTCATTATGGTTCAGTGTCTTTGAAATTATGCTGCCCGCGCCCTCTGCATGGCAAGAGTGTGATACGAAAAGAAAAGCAAGAAAGACACTGGCGCTGAAAAACTATAAGAAAAATTTATATTGAAAAGAGAGGAGTTTTCATTGCAAAATTTGAGAAGAAAGAAGAACTCTGATCGCACATGATCGTGTTTTTGTTCGTTCAATTTTCAAGTTAACCCTCTACTGTCTTTTTTATTTTTTAAAGGACCATTTTGAGAAACCTTTCTTCTACTAAGACCAAGCCACGTAGCCCAGTGGTAACGCTTCCGCCTCGTAAGCGGTAGATCGGGGTTCAAATCCCGGCTCGGACCAACACAACTGGAATCGATTGCTTAGTAAAGGGAAGGTAGTGTATCGTCACAAACTGGACCTTATCACGACACCTTAGGGAGGCGACCTATGGAATGTTAACATTAACCTTAACATGTTAACATTAAGTTGAGAATGAAACTGCCACTGAATCCGCTTTGTAAATGCCGGCCCCGATACTCTTCAAGGGTGTTCCCCTCAGGAACTTGGAAAGATTTACTTTTTTTTTTACTTTTTCTTCTACTAACAACATTATTTCCTTTGTTTTTATTTTCGTGTTTTGAAATTATCTTGATTAGTTTCATTTTAAAAAAATATTCTAATGATTTATTCAGGCCTAATTATAACCTCCTAACATAATCATTACGCTTTTTCGTGTATTGAGTTGTCACTAGTGTTTCTTTTTTTAACTTTCTAAAGTTTTTGCTAAATAATATGATTAGCTTCAATTCTTACAGCATGAGCATGAGCATGAGCATGGTTGACTGCCAATGAGCTGCTACTCCGTTATTGACAGATCAGCTGAAGTTAAACAATGAATCAAAAATGATCAGTGGGAGCAAACCATCCGTTCACTGTTTAACCTCTGAAGATCCCTACTTTATTAGTCAATACCGGCGCCCTCCCAAGAAGCCTGCAGTTCAACGAAAGGGAGGAATGTTAGTCCGATAGTTAAAGTTGCAGACTCATCAAGCACATAGTTTTTCGCTATATACTTGTTGATACCGCTTGAGACCGTTGAATCCACAGCATCTCCTTCAAGCATCACGTGATTAATTTTTTTTTGGGTTAGTAGGATAAGGTATTGGTTTTTCGATGCCTCCCGAGCTACGACGCTATGGGGAGGACTTTCATAACAGACCCGTCGGCGAGCCTTCCGAGCAACGAGGCTATGAGAAGGTCTTTCTGGTTAACACACAAACTCACTCACACACAGTTATTTTGCTCCACTATTAACTCAACGATCCAAATTGTCAGTGCGTCCTTCGTTTATTATATAGAAATGGCTTTTTCACCGCAAAAAATAAAACCTTATTCGAAAAATTTAAACACAATCCACCCGACGCCGTGCCTTCCGATCAACGATGATATAGGAAGGGCTTTGAAAATCACAAAAAAAATCACTTTGCACTCCGAATATTTTTCACGACCACGCGCTCCCTTTGTCAATTATTCACTGATGACGCTGCATTTTCAGAGGGCAATCTTCTCCTCGCAGCACACAATACACGACAAAAATGCGAAACAAAAGGCACACACAAAAAAAATCACTTTTCACTCCGAATATTTTTACGACCACGCGCTCCTTTTGCACTCTCATTAGTTTCAATTCTTACAGCCTACAAAAAATCGTAGCTCTGCTTTTAAGAACACAAATTTTTTTTGAATACTTTTTTTACTTTTATTAAATTTATCTTTATTGTAGAGCTTTTCAGGATAAGGTCAATTCAAATTTTATTTAAAAAAATGCAAAATGCATGCAACATGTCTTTTCTAACATTTTTTTATCAGAATTATAAAATTAAAATGACTTGTTGTGCTTTGAATCCCGGACACTGATAAAAGCTGATTCGAAATCCGGACACTTTTGCTTCGAATTCCGGACACTCGATTTTACTTATGAATCCGCACAAATTTGGACTGAAATGTTAGTGAATGGCATTCTTTAGGTCTAAAATAAGCTGTTAACATCAAAACAATCGATATTTTATATTAAAAACGTTTCTTAATCCACCATTAGGTGGGTGGTGCCTTCCTCACATTTAAAAAGTAATAATGAAAATAAGTTTATGAAAAAAATATATACCTTATACAGACTTTTCCAGAAAACATGCAGACTCTCATTTGAAGCAATGTGGCAACCGGGCGTTTCGCATCTGGCGCGACTCTCGCACGTAAACAAAAAGACCCGGTCTTTTGAGGTTAGGCAAAAAATCACCCTTTTTTGTATCAACAAAAATCTTTTTCTTGGCATAACTTTTTAAATACTTGACTAAATAGAATAAAATTCAATAGGGTCTTAGGGGACCCCAAAACGAACAGAATAAGGCGGATCCGGCCAAAATCAGTTCAGTCAGTTCTGAGATAATCGTGTGGAAAAAAATCGTGTCTACACACATCCCCACAGACATTTGTTCAGAATTTGATTCTGAGTCGATAGGTATACGTGAAGGTATAACTAGGAGTCGTATTTAAGAAGTTCATTTTTCGAGTGATTTTATAGCCTTGCCTCAGTGAGGTGAGGAAGGCAAAAATTGCTAGAATTTAAGGAAATCGAAACCATAAAATTCTACTTTGCCTTCCCGGTGCTTCGAACGCCTATGAAATATTTCAAGTGAAATGTTTCGCATTTTTGGTAAACTTTTCATTTCATTGTATTAAATTGTTTTGGCATTAACTACAGCGTTCAAACAAACTTTAAATGAAAGTACATGTTGGAATTCATCAAATAAAACAGTTTTGACATTCATAATGCGAACCTATATCCAAATAATTGATAAAACAAGATGAAGTGTCCGGGTTTCGAAGCGTCCGGGAATTCGAATCATGACGTTATTACTTTCTTTCCCAACCCAATTCAAAATTTCTCATAAAATCGGAGGGAATAAATAATATTATTGCCTAAAAGCAACAACTTGTACTCAAAACTGGTCAGTTTGTAATGTAGGATCATAGTTTGAAAAAAAAAATACGTAAAAGTTTTGGATAAAAAAGTTACCATTTGGTCAACTACTTTATTTGAAGTTTCTAAATTTTTCAATTTATTTGTAATGTCTGCAATTTATAATAATCTCTTTGATTTGGAATGTTTTTTTAATTAAAAACTAATAATTTGAAAACGTCAAAAGTTAGAAGATATTTACAATAAGATTTAAATCGGAAAGTAGACAGTTTTTTTTTTCATACAATATGATTGAATCATATTGTATGAAACACATTTTTTCAGGTTAATTAATGCTGATTTTTTTCATATCATTTTTTTACTTAATTAACTTTTTTTTATCAATTTCACAAAACAATAGCAATTTATTGGTCATGGAAATGTATTTTTGAAATATATTTTTCAAGAAACAAATTTACAATCGAACCCGGTCACGAAATATTCTAGCAGAGCTGATTTCTGCAACATTTCTGCTAGAATGCTGTAAGAATATCCAGCTATGTAAGAACTCTGCAAGAATCCTGGTAGAACGTCGTGACTGGGAAAAGAAGTCGATTGAATGTTAACCCTCAAATGGCTATAACTTGAAATTGGTGCATTTTATCGAAACAATGGATTGGTACTTTTCGATTCCAAATTTAATTATACTTTTAAAAATTATTTAAAAAAAATTGTAAGAGAACAAATAGGTGAACGTTAGAAAAATTTAAACGATTTTAAAATTCTTCTTCATGAGTTTGTATCAGAATTTTACGAAAAAAAAGTTTTTCTTAGTTATAACAGTAAAACGCAATCGTGTGCTTTTGAAAGTGTTTTTGCCTTCCTCACCTTACTGGGGAAAGGCTATAAAATCACTCGAAAAATGAACTTCTTAATTCGACCTCGTAAACCTACCTTCACGTATACCTATCGACTCAGAATCAAATTCTGAGCAAATGCCTGTGCGTGCACCGAAAAAAATGCACTCGATGATCTCCGGACTGGCTGAACCGATTTGGGCCGTTCTGATCTCATTTGATCCGTCTTAGGGTCTCACAAGACCTATATTAATTATTATGAAGTTTTGTTAAGTATTTCAAAAGTTATGCTAAAAAAACGATTCTGGCTAAAGTTTGAAAGATTGTAAAAAGTGTGGTTTTTGTAAGAAAACCCGTCTGATCATACATTTTTAGAAAGGTATTTGAAAGACCTTTCTAATGAGCCCAAAACATTGAAGATCTGATAACCCTATCAAAAGTTATGAGCACTTTAGTGTCATTTGTACACATTTCAGAGGCCGGATCTCAAATATGTTGATGAAAAAGTTATCCGGATCTATCTTGCGACCCATCTTTGGATAGGTTATCAAATGACCTTTTCAACAAGCCCAAAAGATTGAAGATCTGATAACCCTATCAAAAGTTATGAGCACCTAAGTGTCATTTGTACACATTTCAGAGGCCGGATCTCAAATATGTTGATGAAAAAGTTATCCGGATCTATCTTGCGACCCATCGTTGGATAGGTAATCAAATGACCTTTTCAACAAGCCCAAAAGATTAAAGATCTGATAACCCTATCAAAAGTTATGAGCACCTAAGTGTCATTTGTACACATCTCAGAGGCCGGATCTCAAATATTTTGATGAAAAAGTTGTCCGGATCTATCCGGAGATATGGCTCCCGGGATTTTGTTTATTTGAAGCTCCCGAGAAAAATGAACAGATTTTTTTTACTGCCTAAAGGCTTACAAATCTTTAAAGTAATATAACTATTGAAAGTGAACAATTTTCATGAAACAGCCCTGTAGGTGTTGTTCTATTATTACGTCCAATGATTTTTGGGATTCTAGACCCCATACTCCATGTAGATATGTTGTAAGAAGTAAAATTTAGATAAAATTTTTAGGACCTTGCTACAGAAACAAATATGTACATAATTGTGAGGAAGGCACCAACCACCATCGGTGGATTAAGTAACGTTTTTTCTGAAAGTTTTTACTGTCGAAAAACTTGTCAAAAATGGTCAAAATCATCACTATTTCAAACAACTTTTTCATAAAATTCTGTAAAACTTATAAAGAATACCACTTTTGTGATCAGTTTCAAAGATATGGAAGAAGGGTCGGGGTAACTTTTTCCGATTTCATGTGATTTGGCGAATGACTCACATCAAATTTAAATATTCTGATTTTGCTTCCGGTTTTGATCAAAAATTATGCGTGATTGCGAGGAAACAAAATCACTCTATACTCTTTCTAGATTCTAAAATTTCTGTATCCAATTCTACTTAAATTGAAATTTCTTATTTGTCGATTGCTCTGCTTCTTCAAAAAACTCTGGTAACTGTTTTTTTTTATTCAAGGCTTTCAACAGATTTTGTAAACCAAAATAGTCTGCTATGAAGTAAGTTTTGGAAGTTGTTTTAAATAAATAATGCTTTAATTTACTAGATGATACATTTAGTTATTCAAAGTTTTTGAAAAAATAGTCCATCAAGGCCTGTAACGCCTCATCATAATCATTTTATGAAAGACGATGATGATGATGATAATGGCATGATAGGACAGTGCAGTTGCATATCTCTGCTCAACATCTCCAGTTTTTCCCCTCTTATTCACAACCACTACACATAAACACACACACTTGCATGCATTCCAACTTTTTCCTTTCCCCGACCTTATAACATCAACACATACCAGCAAAAAAAAGCAACGATCTTTCTTCTGAAGATGAAAAAAAAGCGAAAGACTTTATGCACCTCACCTCCACGTCGTGCTTTTGTCCCTCCCGGATTTCACTTCCCTTTTATTTTCTGTAGTGGCCAAAAAAGTGGGAGTGATTTTTGAAAAGGTCAAATAAGATTTAATTGGTTTCAATTTGAAAAGAATCATTTTTTTCTGATATTGGGCAGTCACAAAAAATCAACTCAAATCATCCAAGCAGGCTGGTTCACGTGACTAATTTTTTTTTAATTTTGTAACAAAAATGGCAAAACAAGCAACAATTGTGACTCATGACAATTTGAGAGTGTTACAATATTTGCTGTTAAAAACAAAAGTTGTCAGATCTTGGAAATGACTTTTTTGCAACATGATTTTTTTTTTATTCAAATACAAAATTTATTCACGACGCTTTAAAAATTTACTCAAGCATGACATTTCTTCCCTTCTTATCACATCACAAGCACAGTTAAATGCACTTCTTATTGTTCCTGGTTTGAGTAAAAACTCCACGTAAGAAGTGACCAACCTGGAGTGCAGTTGACTTCATACTCTTGGGAGGTTAATTTTAAGCCTATTATTAATTCATCTTTTTTTCTTCCCTTCCTTCTGTGCAACACATGTTTTGCGAAAAAGCAAAACAACAACAACAGCTTCGGCGACGTGCCATTTGCGCAATAAACGTTTAGCCCAAACAAGTTAATAATTTATAGAGCTGATGTCACTCACTGCCGGGATGCAGGTCTGGAAGTATGATGGGAGAATCCTCGTCACATGTTTGAAATTTTTTCGCTAGGGGTGTTATTATTGAAATTAAAATTTTATTTTTTTTATTGTTCAAATTTAATAAATATCAATAACAGGAAAAAAACAACTCGCGAAAAACTCATAAAATCTTCAATTAACCCTGAAACTACCACCCCGTGATCCATCAAATGTACGAATCACGCGCCAAAAAGCGTTAAAACGTGTGTAAACAACCCGCGAAACGTTTCCGGTTTTAGTGCGCGACGAAATATTGCATTTCATTGGATTTCCGCGGCGGTCGGTGTGAATTCCCGTCACAGCTTCGCTCGCAGCATCATCTCTGATGTGTTGGTTGATCGCGGGCAATTCAGCGATTAAAATCTAGTTTTTTCAACTAGCAGTTCAAGTGGTTTTCAGGAAAGTAATGGCAATATTTTTTGACATAGGACTATGTCTTTACTTACTATATTGGGGGGCCAGTTCAGAAATTCGATCCAAAGCGTCACTTTTAAGCGTTAAAAAAGGGGACATTTTGAACGCTTATATCTTTTTTCCCTGTGAATCAATCCAGATGGTTGGACCACCAATCGAACGAAGAAGACTTCAGCTATTATTTAACTACATAGATAGTCTGACTAAACATAGTTAAAGCACTTAAAACATGCAATCAAAATGAGTAATTTTTCAGTACAAATCGGACAGATGACCAATCAGAGCGAGCGTATGCATTCGAGACCGCGCCCCTTTTGTGCCGTTCTCCGGCTGTGCCGCTATTTAAGCAGAAAATTTCGCAAAAGCAAGTCACTTTGGAACGAGCACTCGAACTGTGCACGTCGGGTCGGCGCGGAGCAGCAGCAGCAGCGGCCAATAGAAGAAGAGGACCAGCAACCAGAAGGAAGAACCACCGGCAGCAGAAGGAGGAAATTCGAGCGAAGCGGACGGCGTGGAAGTCGCTATGATGCGGCGGTTCTCATGAAAAATGGCCAATTCGACAGTGGTGGCCAAAACCAGGAGTGGCCGGTGCCCACGAAGAAGGTTCCCCCGGGGCCTGGGGGGACATTTACAGAAACATACGAGTTGTGGCAATATGGGTATCAAAATTCATGGTTTTTTATACTGAACATAATAATGGCCATTTCGACAGTAGTGGCCACAACCTGGAGTGGCCGGTGCCCTCAAAGAAGGTTCCCCCGGGGCCTGGGGGGACATTTACAGAAACATACGAGTTGTGGCAATATGGGTATCAAAATTCATGGTTTTTTATACTGAACATAATAATGGCCATTTCGACAGTAGTGGCCACAACCTGGAGTGGCCGGTGCCCTCAAAGAAGGTTCCCCCGGGGCCTGGGGGGACATTTACAGAAACATACGAGTTGTGGCAATATGGGTATCAAAATTCATGGTTTTTTATACTGAACATAATAATGGCCATTTCGACAGTAGTGGCCACAACCTGGAGTGGCCGGTGCCCTCAAAGAAGGTTCCCCCGGGGCCTGGGGGGACATTTACAGAAACATACGAGTTGTGGCAATATGGGTATCAAAATTCATGGTTTTTGATACTGAACATAATAATGGCCATTTTGACAGTAGTGGCCACAACCTGGAGTGGCCGGTGCCCTCAAAGAAGGTTCCCCCGGGGCCTGGGGGGACATTTACAGAAACATACGAGTTGTGGCAATATGGGTATCAAAATTCATGGTTTTTTATACTGAACATAATAATGGCCATTTCGACAGTAGTGGCCACAACCTGGAGTGGCCGGTGCCCTCAAAGAAGGTTCCCCCGGGGCCTGGGGGGACATTTACAGAAACATACGAGTTGTGGCAATATGGGTATCAAAATTCATGGTTTTTGATACTGAACATAATAATGGCCATTTCGACAGTAGTGGCCACAACCTGGAGTGGCCGGTGGCCTCATAGAAGGTTCCCCCGGGGCCTGGGGGACATTTACAGAAACATACGAGTTGTGGCAATATGGGTATCAAAATTCATGGTTTTTGATACTGAACATAATAATGGCCATTTTGACAGTAGTGGCCACAACCTGGAGTGGCCGGTGCCCTCAAAGAAGGTTCCCCCGGGGCCTGGGGGGACATTTACAGAAACATACGAGTTGTGGCAATATGGGTATCAAAATTCATGGTTTTTGATACTGAACATAATAATGGCCATTTCGACAGTAGTGGCCACAACCTGGAGTGGCCGGTGCCCTCAAAGAAGGTTCCCCCGGGGCCTGGGGGGACATTTACAGAAACATACGAGTTGTGGCAATATGGGTATCAAAATTCATGGTTTTTGATACTGAACATAATAATGGCCATTTCGACAGTAGTGGCCACAACCTGGAGTGGCCGGTGCCCTCAAAGAAGGTTCCCCCGGGGCCTGGGGGGACATTTACAGAAACATACGAGTTGTGGCAATATGGGTATCAAAATTCATGGTTTTTTATACTGAACATAATAATGGCCATTTCGACAGTAGTGGCCACAACCTGGAGTGGCCGGTGCCCTCAAAGAAGGTTCCCCCGGGGCCTGGGGGGACATTTACAGAAACATACGAGTTGTGGCAATATGGGTATCAAAATTCATGGTTTTTTATACTGAACATAATAATGGCCATTTCGACAGTAGTGGCCACAACCTGGAGTGGCCGGTGCCCTCAAAGAAGGTTCCCCCGGGGCCTGGGGGGACATTTACAGAAACATACGAGTTGTGGCAATATGGGTATCAAAATTCATGGTTTTTGATACTGAACATAATAATGGCCATTTCGACAGTAGTGGCCACAACCTTGAGTGACCGGTGATCTCAAAGCAGGTTTCCCCGGGGCCCGGAGGGTCTTTAACACAACCATACGAGTTGTGGCAATATGGATATCAAAATTCATGGTTTTTGATACTGAACATGAAAATTGACATTTCGACCGTAGTGGCCACAACCTGGAGTTGCCGGTGCCCTCATAGAAGGTTCACCTTGGGAGAACATTTATGACAATTTTGCCGACAAATCTATGAAACAAAATAAAATAATCTTATTTCAGATTTCACTAGCAATCCAAAAACACATTCAAATTGTTTGGTCCTATGTCTTTCGGTTATGTCTCTGACATACCATCTTGAACTTTTTTTTGCTGAAATTCAGTAAAGTTTTACTGAATTTTCATCTACTGAAATTTCAGTAAACAATTCAGTAATTTGGATTTTACTGAATTCTCAGTTAACTGATATTTGTCACTTTGACAGATGATTTACTGAAATTTCAGTAAAATGGTTGTCAAAACAACAGAAGTTTCAGCAAAAGGAACGTCAAATTATTTTGCTGAAAATTCAGTAATTTTCTTGTGGCAGTTTGACAGATCATTTGCTGAAGATTCAGCGATCATTGCTGGTTTTCAGTTATCAAAATTTTATTTTGGTTGTCATTAAAATACTGTTATTCATTCATTTATTTCATCAATCGTCCAAACCTTGAAAACAGGTGTTCTGCATCGAGGCAATTGTTATTAACATTTTTCTTACCTTTGTTCCTAAAGATCACTATACAAAAACATATTTGAAAGAAAATTTTCTCTCGGCAGCATCCAAACAATAAGTCAGAAGTGACGTTCCAGTTTGACAGATAGCCAGTTACTGATTTTTCAGTAATGTTTTGTTTATTACCGAATATCAGTAAATGTGATGATGACGGAACCGCATTCAGTTAATTATTTTACTGAAATTGCAACCGAAAATTTGCTGTGTAGCTATTCTAGTAGAAATTTAAAAAAAAAAACGCTAAATGTGGTTATTTTTTTAAATTTTCATTGCGATTTTAAGGAAAATTTAAACATGTTTAACAAATATGAAAAAATAAACAATTAATCTATTAGGCCGATGCAAATATTTAAAAAAGTTTTTGTCCCTCGGCCCTGGCCGAGGTCAAGGGGGGGGCAAAAAAATAAAAAAATATAAAAATTTAAATAACAAGCCATAGTCTTCACATTTAAATGAAAAAAGTGTTTTAAAATGCATTTTACACTAGTTCAGTTGTTTTGCAATCATTAGTTTTCAAAAAATCTAAGATCTGACAAAAACAAAAATTGTATCGAAAAAAAAGATTTTGCATCGAAAATTTTCAAAAAATCTTAAGATTTTTTAATAAACCCAAACATGCTAAAAATGATTTTAAACGCAGGAGAATGTATTTTAATTTGATTTCAGTTGGTTGCACTTGAATTTTCATTGAAATTTTGAAGTTTATTGT
This sequence comes from Culex pipiens pallens, assembly GCF_016801865.2. Classification (NCBI taxonomy): domain Eukaryota; kingdom Metazoa; phylum Arthropoda; class Insecta; order Diptera; family Culicidae; genus Culex; species Culex pipiens. The sequence continues at coordinate 194,140,519 of NC_068938.1, read as the reverse complement.
AAAAATTTTTTTTTGCCCCCTGATTTTTCGGGCCAATTTTGAAGGGGGGGGGGGGTGACAAAAACTTTTAAAAATATTTGTACCAGCCTGAAAAATAAAAAAAGAATTAAATAAAATCTGGAAACATTTCGTATTTTTATGATATTATATGGAAAAAAATTGATTCAAAAATGTAGAGTTAAGCAAAACTTTATGAACATTTTGGATATTAGGGGAGCGTTATTTGATTACTTAACGTTACCAGAGAGGTGGGCTAAATATGTGCAGCGTTTTCAAGATACGATCACTTAAAGTCTAAAAGTTTGATTTAACTAAAATTTACAGTTTTTCGATTTTATAAAGTATACAGAAAAGTTTCCTAACATTTTGTCCATGAGAAAAATAACGAAGAAGAAAATTCAGGTTTTCAAAGTCTCACCCAAACGGCTTCTCAGGAATTAATGGTCTAAATTTCAATGTAAAAAAAAACATTTGTGAAATTTTATAATCTTTCAAAATGATAATTTGATTTTGATTTTTGGAATCGACATTCAAAAAGGACTAAAAGTTTAATATTGCTTGAAAATTTCGGGGTTTTGTCTCGTACAAGTACAAATTTTCAAAAATTTTAAAAGAAATCCATGAAAAAGATTTTTTATGCAATACAGATTTTTGAAAAAAAATGAGCCAAGACTTGCGAAAAAGGTTGAAATTTATTTAATATATGGGTCATTCCATCTGAAGCGGAACAGCATTTGAAAATTACCCTCTCCGATCCTGCTCAAATTTGGCAGAGCTGTTGATACTATCAAAACATGCAAGAATCCCGAATTTCATCCAAATCGGACCACCCCCTCCATTTTTGTACCTCCCCAAAAAATCGACTTTTTGGCGATTTTTGGCCAAACCTCCTAGTTTCAAACGGCGATAGCTCAGGAACCACAAATCTCAGAAGGTCGGTCTTAGACTCAATTTTGAAGGAAATTGGACGTAGAATCCATTTCCGTGATCAAAATGTTGATTAATTTATTTTTTCTACCTGTATTGCGCAATTGAAAACTTTAAACGGCCGTATCTCAAAACACCCCAACTTATTTTTTTTATTTGACCTCACCATCGTTTTCCCCGGCCAATTTTACATAAGAATCACCTATCGACAGAAATGAATATGTTTCGTTCCAGAGATATCGAATTTTAAAGTTTTGTGTTTTCGAGATTACCTGCATCAGCTTCATTCGCCGCATCTGCTAGAAGCACACAGGCGGGCTGATCAATAACTGCTACCTGGCCATTTATTGAAATAATATTTCATCATAAATAATCTTCATCAAATTGAGCAAAAATTTACTGTATAATACTGTAGGAAACTGAAGTTTAATCGCAAATGTTTATCTGCTCAAAAAAATTAATGAAATGAATTTCTGTGTTAACCCACTGGACAGAGCAATGACGACACACAGTAAAGGGCAGAATTGGATTCCGACGGAGCGAGAGGAAAATGCAATTCTCGGATTAGTTTTCAAAAAGCCGTAAGAGCCATTGTTAAACAAAGTCCTTTTTGCATCGGTATTCGACCTACTTACGAAAAACCAATATCAAAATGCTCGAGATTGTTCATCTACACGTCCTTCAAGTGCCCCAAACTTAAAATAAATGAAATTGTGTTTCATTTTCTAGAAAAACGAAAATTAGTGTCAGAGGTCACAATGGCTCTTACGGCTTTTTAAAAACTCACCCGAGAATTAATCTTGTTAGTAACACTGAAAAATATGTGCACGATACATTATTGAGTAAAAATATGAATTAAAATGAATAAAATTTGTTGATACGTTGTACTCTAGTGAAGGACGATCACAAAGAGTAGGAAAAGGATTTCTGGAATGTATAAAACTGAAAAATGTAAGAAAATCACAAAGTTTGATCTGCTGCAAAGCGGCTAATTCTCCAAATTTAGTTGCGATGATTGCGACACCGTTCGAACAACAGTGTTTTTTTTCATCTATCATTCTTGGATTCTTGGAACACAATACGGCTGCTGTCCTCACGTATAAGGATTTTTTTAATTAAATGTACCTTGACCAAAATCATATTTTAATGAAATGGAGCTGGCTCACTATATAAAAATTGATTTAATATGATCAATCTAAACCATAAATCAGAATTATGGTAAAGTGTCAATAATAAACTATAATAATAATAATAATAAAGCAGGTTTTGGGGTTTTTGCTGAATGGCACTATTTTGCTCCACTTCATTATTTTTTTTTTTTTTGATGTTTTAAATTGCGCAATACAGGTAGAAAAAATAAATTAATCAACATTATGATCACGGAAATGGATTCTACGTCCGATTTCCTTCAAAATTGAGTCCAAGAACGACCTTCTGAGATTTGTGGTTCCTGAGCTATCGCCGTTTGAAACTAGGAGGTTTGGCCAAAAATCGCCAAAAAGTCAATTTTTTGGGGAGGTACAAAAATGGAGGGGGTGGTCCGATTTGGATGAAATTCGGGATTCTTGCATGTTTTGATAGTATCAACAGCTCAGCCAAATTTGAGCAGGATCGGAGAGGGTAATTTTCAAATTTGCACTTTTTCGTGCACAGTTGAGATGGAATGACCCATATATTTTTAAAACCTCAAAATGATTTTGCTAGTTGATATTGCAATTATACATATTTTTTATCATATTTGTTCATCGATCGTTTTTAAATTGAATTTAAAAAAAATAATAATAAAAACAATACGGCTATTTTGCAATGTAACTTTTGATGTTTTGAAGTCTAGACACCAAAATTTTGGTGCATTTTAGGCTTCAGTGACATTCAGTGGCTCTTTTCAAAACCGTGATTTTTGTCAAGGTATTTAGATTAGATAAGGTAAGGCGGGTTTTTCATCTGTCAAAAAAGTTACAGTCCAGACTCGATTATCTGAAGCCTCAATTATCCGAAGTTTGATAATCGGATAATCGAATCACAATATCTATTTTTTGTATTTTTTTTATTTTCTTACTTCCAACACCAAATTTAAATAGTTGATTGCCTATAACATCACCAAATACATTTTTGCCTTCCTCATCTCAATGAAGAAAGGCTATAAAATCACTCGAAAAATGAACTTCTTTATTTGACCTCGTAGACCCACATTCAAGTATAGCTATCGACTCAGAATCAAATTCTGAACAAATGTCTGTGCGTGGTAAGTCCGTGCACCGAAAAATATGCACACGATTATCTCCGAACTGGCTGAACCGATTTGGACCGTTTTGGTCTCATTCGATCCGTTTTGAGGTCCCACAAGACCCTAATTAATATTATGAAGTTTAGAAAAGTACTTCAAAAGTTATGCTAAAAAACGACTTAGCTGGAGTTTGAAATATTGTAAAAAAGAGTGTTTTTTTGTAAGAAAACCCGTTATGCTATATATTGTTAGAACGATATTTGAGAGACCTTTCCAACGCGTTCAAAAGATTGAAGATCTGACAACCCCATCAAAAGTTAAGAGCAATACTTCCATCATTGACATGATTTTTCTTTCAAAGATATAATTTTTGCGTCGCTATCATTATTTTGACAAAATTCCTTCTACAATTTGTTTAGAATAGTGCCCTACACATGCTGATTCCTTTTGGTAACGATTATCCCATTCCTTCCAAAGTTATGGAAATCGTCATTAATCATTAATAGCGAACTAGGACGTCAATGATTGTACCACAAAATTATATAAATTTTGAAACACATTTGATTTGAACCAAAAATTCTTTCAGTAGCTTCAAGAAGGCAACAACCCGCACATGCTGATTCATTTTGGTGCAGAAATTCGTTGAATTGAGTTCAATACAGAGCATTTTAGAGTGATGATCAATTTTCTTCGAAAATGATCAACGGCTTCACCTTAAGTGTTATTTATACACTTTTTTGAGGCCGGATCTCAAATATGTTGATGAAAAATTTGTCCGGATCTATTATGCGACCCGTCGTTGGATATGTAATCAAAAGACCTTTCCAACAAGCCCGAAAGATTGAAGATCTGACAACCCTATCAAAAGTTATAAGTACTTTAGTGTTTTTAATGAACTTTTTTTTAAGTCGGATCTCAGATATTTTGATTAAAATATGCGAGGAAGGCACCAACCACCTAAAGGTGGATTAAGTAACGTTTTCAATATTTCATCACTGCCATGTTTGCCTCCATTTTGGATTTAAAAAAATCGAAATCACTTTAGCGTAGTTTAGGAGTAAAAAAATATAATACCCCCTATATAATAAAAAAGACAGCGAAAATAATCTTTTATTTTGTGATTCTGAAGATTTGATTATCCGAAGTGATTTTTTTCCAAGACCTTCTTATAATCGTGTGTGGACTGTACCACGAAAACAGGACTTTGTAAAATGATTTTCAGAATTTTACCATTTTTCGGGCAAATTACACCGGGTTTTTTTTCTCCTGAAGAGTTTTTAAGCACGCAAAACTAAACCGAAAAATGCATTTTTTTTACACTTAAGCACAAAAAAATTGAAAAACGCGACATCAATAAACATCCGAAATCGTAAAATAAAGCGGCCAGCCCTACCGCGTTTTGTTTATCGCAAAGAGGATTCTGAAAACAAGTTACTTTTTACAGAATCTACAGGGGAAGAAGGATGCGTGGACATACCGTACCAAACGTTACGTTCAATAGACATGTTTGCTTAGTGGACTGTTTAAATTGTATGGATCCTTGTATCTTGTTTCGTCCAATTGTGCAAAATGGCTTCTTTCAAACAAAAAATATTAATATTTCAAATATCAAGAAATTAAGAAATTTCGGGGAGATTTTTTCAAAAGCTGATGAAGACGATCGACTTGGGAATTTTCCCCAAGTCCTGCAACACTCCACCGTCTCCATGTCATTCCGCTGAGGCACGCGTGCAGGTCAGTGCTGCCACCTTCTGGGGAAGTAACCATTATCCACACGCGCGCGCTTCTCAACAGCAGGCCATGAATCCGTCAGTAGACAACTGAATTCGTCATTACTCATCAATCGCCTGCTGCGATCGCTCCCAAGATAGACCTAGGTCGATCGACACACCGGGTGTGATCATCCCCGCGGAGAGTGTTGCCAATTTGTAATTGAGGAGTAGGCCCTTCGGAACCTGTTTCGCGCTGTCACACGAGGGATGCAGTGTTGCTGGTTTTGTTATTTTTGAAACAAAAATTGAAAAAAAAATGTAGTCACGTGAAACAGCCTGCTTGGATGCCCGCCGACCATGTTGTTGTTTGCGACAAAAGTTAATTAGTTTCTCACACTCGGACTAAAAAGCAAGCAACGCTTGCTGCTTCTGTGTTTACTCGAGCTTTACGTTTTACCTCCAGCAAATGTTTGAAGTCGGTGCCGTAAAACGTTCGTTCCCTGGACCACTTTTCCGCGCCAAGTGATTCATGTGCGAAACACGATGGCTGCACGAAATTTGCTTTAGTTTGTTTAATCTTTTTAAAGCAGCTCTTATTTTTTTTTTTGCGCAAACTCGATTTGATTAATGAACTTTTTTCGCTGCAGCATGACACTTCTGGCGGCAACCATGGTGGTCGGAATCTCCGTTGGATGGCGCTTTTTCGGGGATTGAGGCAAGATCACGCACTAAAGACATAAGGGTGGCTATAGGTCGCAGTGGTCACGGGTTGCTTGGATGTCAAGGGAATATAAGACCAGTCAATAATACTTGCTCTTACAAAATAAACTTTTAAAATACCTATGATTATACTTTTCAATAAACTTTATAAAACTAATGTTATCAAAAACAAAACTAAAATGCTTCCGAATATGGAAAAAGTAACTATAAAAATTTGCAAACTTCATCTGAAGCCAAACTTGTTCCATTCCACCCTGCAAAAATGCACCGATATTGCACGGCGTCGCCCGAGATAAGGCCATTTGCGATATCGCTGCTCTCTATATATACTTTGGCAGCAGGTTCCAGAACAAACAACCCAAAGTGCTGCCCGCAACTCACAGCCAGGTGTTCAAGACCTTGCCATATCGCACTCGCTGGCATCGTCTCAATTGGCGTCGCGACGACCTACTGCGATGCACTTGCGATGTTCTTTAAAATTAAATAGAGAAAAAATATAAATAAAAATCAACCATAAAGACAATGGAAATTGGAAGCGACTACTAATTAACGAGAGGGAGAGAGAGGAGTTCGTATCTTCGCAAAGCAGGCCGTGATGATGGTTAACGCTGAAACGACGCAAACGTAACAATTGGGAACCCTGAACTCCGCCCCCCTTGTTTCCCCTTGGGTGTTTGAAGATGCTTCATTATTATTGTACCTGCATGTGCAGTTTTGACTACGAGACATTGAAATTTGTGGAACTTGGGCGTATATTTGCTGCCACTTTTGATGTGCTGGCGCGCGTTAATTGCCCACTCGGCATAGAAACAAAAGTGTGTGTTTGAAGTCGTCTATTGCTCATCATCGTGATGTGTAAATGAAGCAATTATGGAGAAAAAGTGCTACGGAATGAGATGAATTAGCTTAGCAATGAGGAATTGGGGTTTAAAATTACATTGTTTGGAGTGAAAATTGTAATTTTAACATTTGAATGACATCTACTATGAATTATATTTCACATGCCATCAAAATAAGTTTTGTTCGAAGTAGTCCAACACCAAATTAAAATTTGCATGCCTTATTTTTGAAATTTGTGATTCAAACAATACGCCAAAAAGTTCCTTATCTCATAAAAAATACACATTTTTTTTGTAAAATGTGTATTGTTTTACAATCGATTTAACAAGTTTTTCAATGAACGTTGTTTTAGCTGTTTTTTTTATCTTGATTTTTTAAGGAAATTTTAAAGAGGGAGGGAATTGTGATGTATGATTTGCGTTGGCCTTATTTAAATTAAAAAAATCCTTACTCGGCCATTTGTAAAACTTTGTTTTTGAAAAGTTATAATGACTTTATAAATGTATGGACGATCAATTATCAATAAAAGCAAAGTTTTTCATAGTTTGTTAACATAATATTTTGTTTTATTATAGAATGGAAATTAAACAATCATGCTCAACATTCTCATGCGTTTTTCTTAAAACACATAGTTTGAACACAGTATGCTGTGCATGATGCTATTTGAAATGTTGACGTCGATTTGGTTGCTGAATTACACACGATGCAGACACAAAGTAATTTTTCGAAATCAGTAGTTGAAATATTTTGATCGGTAAACAATCTGTTAAAATAAACAAAAATTTACCGAAAATCGGTTGTGCGATGAACAATATTGAACTCCATTATTCAATTGAATAATATTCCAAATATTAAAAATTATAACAATAAGTTTTTCGGATTGCTCTCAAATTTTGAAGACGATATCTTGGAAACTCTCGATCCGTAGAATTTTCTCATCATTAGAGTTTTTTTAAAGGTTTTCACATCACGATTTACTTTTTTACAGAGATAAATAATACGTTTTCAAAAAATATCAAAATTTCAATGGAATTGGAAGTTTAATCAACTAAGAACAAGCATTTTTCTGCATTGATAATTCTATTTAGCATGCTTAATACGTTTAAAATAAATTCAAAATAAAATTTGTGGAAAAGTTTTAAAATTGAAGAAACTTTGTTTCAAATTTTTGGGGTGAAGGCCAATTCTGCCCAAAAATTTGTGTTCTGATTCCTCTACTGCCCAAGTTTTATTTTTGAATATTTTTTTCCCGAGTTCAGGAAAATAATTTTGAGCAACTTTTGTTGTACGAAAAACTTTACTTCTCTTGTTTGCCTCTGACAGCTTTTCAATTTGACTCATTATATTATTTACTTAAGCTTATTTATTATCCAGGGTTTTACCACACTGAACAAATATTCAATTTTCAGTTATTCAGTAATGTAATAAAGCTTATATCTGAAAGCCCAAACATCCAAATAAAACGCTGTCAAAGGCAAACTTATGGGAAATTGGACGAGCTTTCCAGTAAAATTATTTCCGAGACTGAAAAATCAAGTCTACCATATAGAAATCGCCAAAAATCACCAAAAAAAACTATTTTTTCAACATTTTTATTTTTTAAACCGCTGTATCTTCACAAGGATTGGACATAGGACAATGGTCAATATGGAGACTTTTATGTAAAATTGTCTGGGGAATTGATTCTCACTATCGGTTTTTGAAAATTTTGACGTTTAGACCACTTTTCAAAAAAACAGTTTTAGTCAATGATTTTTGTATTTTTTTTAGGAGAGACATACCATCCTGCATTTTTCGTGAGTCATTTTGTCACATTTTAAGCTATTTTCACAAAAATTTTGAACGAAAAAAAATGGTGACATCACCTTAAAATTTAACTCTTAAGCTTAAAAATTAAAAATTCTCATAAAATTGGCATGTATTTTTCTTTCAGTGTATTTTTTTCAGAAAGCCCATCAAATTTCCTGCAAGTTTGTTTTTGACCACTTTTTGATACGATGCAACGGCTTCGAGATACAGTAATTTTTAAGTTACAAAATATTTAAATATTTAAATAACTTACGCCCTTCTCAAATGTCATTTTTGAGTCCAATTGGCTCCATATACACAAAAATGGCTTACGTAGGCCTAGGATAACATGTATAAAAAGTTTCATTAAAATCGGAGAGGGTCGGGTACAAAAGTACCAGAAAAAAATCCTGATTTGAGCTGGAATTGCTCTATAAAATGGCACCATTATCATTTAAAGTGTGAAAAAATGCGTATAAGCATAGTCTGGGACAATACAAAAATTACTGCATACTTATTTTTACATAAAATAAAGAAAATCTTAGTGAAAACATAATCAAAGTTGGCCCCAAGTACAAAAAAAATTTTTTAGAAACATTGCCAAACTCACATAGAACAAGTCTAACTTCTATCCCTAAAAAAATCTTAAATTTTATGAGTTCTTCTTTCTAATGCCTCTCAAAGACCTAAAATTGGATGAAAATGTTTACCCGTCAAAGTCGGTTTACATAAATAAATCCATGTTTAGAAATTTAGTTGCCTATGGCACAGCTTTAGACAAGTTTTGAATTTTAAAAGGGCTTGATTTGAGCGGCCACACAATGTTCATACAAAAAAAAAACAAATTTCAAGCCTAAGTGTCAAAAATTTAAGCAAAAATATCATTAAATGCATTACAGTTATGTTACTGTCAGAAATTCGCAAAAAGCAATAAATTTAGGAAAATATTTCGTATCCTTCAGTTTCAAGTTTTTTTTCGGTTAAAAAAGTTCAAAACTTAGTATAAAAAAATGTGATTCTAGAAAAAAAATAATCAATAATTGATTCGTAATTTCCAAATGTTTGGCCCTAAACATCATTTTCCCATACTATTTTTTAATTTAGGCCTGAAGCGTAAAAAAATTATTACTTTTAAAAATATAAAGTTTTAGTTTTACTTCAATAACAAGTGAAAATTTATCATAAAAATATTACTCAGAAAAAATACTAATTTTTTACATTAAATTGCAAAATTTTAAACCCCTGTCATGATGATGTCCATTTTACTGAGGAATTTTTTGTATTCTTTTTAAACTAATTCTACGTTTAGTAAAAAAGAGACTGTTAAAAACTTCGTAATTGCAGTCTAGTTTTCGTTTCAAACTTATTTTTATTTAGAAAATCATTCAACTTATGCAGTATGAGCCCATACTTTAGCAGAAAAATCTTCAATGTCATCCCTGTTAATGGCTTTAATCTATGTTTGAGTTTATCGTGTGGAGGAATAAGGGTTTCCCAATTTAAATATAGGGGAAATATACCCTTTCTAATCAAACACCTTCGTCATATGAAGAGTTTGATGCTCGATTAAAACTCCAAAAATACTATTTAGGATATAAACTTACCAGCACCGCCTCGAGTAAGCACGCAAATTTATGCCATTTACTGGCCAAAAAGATCAAATTTAATGCACTTTTGATAATAATTTCTATTTTGCGAGACCATTTCTCATCATTTTGATGGCACACACATCCACACGCAAGATGAGAGGTTAACTGCTTAACGAAAGTCGCCATCAATATCTTTTCACTTGCGCTAACGATTTCAATGCGCTTAAGATATAAAATGGCTTCCAACTACCGGTAACATGTTCTTTTGCTCATTCTTTAGTCACTCACTTGAAAAAACATCCCGAAACATGTAAATAATTAGCAAGCGCCATCAAAAAAACAAACGCGCTAAGTCTTTTGACGTTTCAATTTTGACTACCCATTCCAATCGAAGGTTGAAGAAACCCGAGCGAGAAGCGAAGGCAAATAAAGAACAAAGGGTGGCCACCAACACCACCAACATGCTGGTGCAGTGCCTGTTGGAGTGAGCCAGTGATGCCAGGAAATTTTCTCTATAAATGCTACTTTTCGTGTGAGTGTTCGCTTAAAATTTCATCAATTTTGGCAGCACGAAGCAGACCCAAAAGAGCGCTGGAAGAAAAAAAAGAACTAAGCTGAAAATAGAAAAATGGGCGTGGCCCAATGCACTCGACTGATTTGAATGCATTTGGGAAATATTTTTGTTATTGTGGATTTAGCTCGTAGCTGGATTTTCTGCCATCTTCTCACGGTCATTGGAAACGGTCGTGGATAGACTTAGGGGTTCCCAGTTGGAGTGAAAAAAATCAATTTATAAAAAAAATTATGGATTAAAATTTTGCTTTTTTATCACTTCTCCGACATCAGGAATAATTGTTTGAACATGCTCGAAATTTTTTTATTCGGTCGGAAAAATATTATTTTTCTTTAAAAACTTTCATTTTTAATCACATGATCACCCCTAATTCTGGCTCGATGCCGCCATCATGCGACCGCGTGCTCCGTTTGTTTGTCAACAAAGCTGCAGCTGGATGGTGAGACGAAGTGAGGGGGGAAGAAATTTTGACATTTTTATGCCCGCATCTGGCCCGCCGCCTATTTCGTCGGTCACTGAGTCGCCGGTCGTTTCCAGTGACCGAGTCCAGCTAGGAACTGATCTTACAATAAATGCTTGTAAAAGAAAAAGCATAACTTTTAATAAAAGTGAAAATAAACAGAATTGTTCACAAAAAGTTGCTCTAGATTACAATCTAGATTCTCCAGCATCATTCAAACACGACCGCTTATTAGGCTTAAAATGGGCATATTTCCCCTATGATATTAGTAAACATTAAGTTTGTCATATGTGAGGGTTTCTCAAATTAAATGACTTATTATCCAAAGAATAAACATGTTTTAAAAAATGTGATGACTTTTTGGTACTTTTAAAAGCTACATTCAAACATAACGATTGTATATGTTCCTGTAGCGTTAATTTACGACTAAAACCGTGGCTTTTCCCGCTCAGTCGTGACTGTATTCCTGATAAATTTGCCCATAAAATTTACATCCGAGAAGCAAATTGAATCAACAAGTCCGTCTCATCGCTTACCCACATTCAAACCACTCATTCTCAGCAAACAAACCTAACAAACTTCTCTCCCTTTCTCTCTTTTTTCGCTTCCAGCAATCACTCACTCTCTCGCGCGGGTTCCGTAAGCCAGTTCGTCCCAGCGCGCTCAGTACCGCGTAGTACCAGCTGCTGATAAGATGTCCAGCAAAACCGCTGCCACCCCGGCTCCGGCCACCACCAACGGATCATCGGAACTCAAGTACGAGGCCCGGCTGTGTCACGTCGTGAAGCGAGCCGATTTCGACGGGTACGGGTTCAACCTGCACGCGGAGAAGGGCCGCCCGGGGCAGTACATCGGGAAGGTGGACGATGGGTCGCCGGCGGAGTCCGCTGGTCTGCGCCAGGGCGACCGGATCATCGAGGTCAACGGGACGAACATTACGAGCGAGACGCACAAGAAGGTCGTGGAGCTGATCAAGGCCGTACCGAACGAGACCAAGCTGCTGGTGATTGACCCGCGGGCTGAGGGTGCGGACCTGAAGGCGGCGATCGCCAAGAGTGGAACGGTGGTGGTGAAGAATCCGGGTGTGGACGTGAATGATAACAGCAAACAGCAGTCGCCGATGGAGAAGGAGAAGGTGGTGTCGAATGGGAAGGACAGTCTGAACGACAGCAACAAGAAGCATGACGTCAACGGAACGTCCGAGGATGCCAACAACAAGAAGAATGCCGCCGCAAACAACAACGTGGACACGAGTGCTAATAAAATGGTCAATGGCAACGGCGCGGCCGCTGGAGATGTGAAGCCAAAGTCAAAGCCCGTCGTCGATCAGATCATCGAGGACACCAAGGCCTTGTCGATGGCCAATGGTAATGGTGCCAAGGCGGCGGAGGCCAACGGCAAGCAGAACGGAAGCACCCCCGTGAAGGAAGCTCCCAAGCTGAACCTCAACATGACGGCGGCGGAACTCCGCGCGCAGCTCGCGGCCCGGAAGAAGTACGACCCAAAGAACGACGTGTGTGATCTGCGCAAAAAGTACGAAATCATCCAGAAGATGTGAAGTGCAAACCCCGTTTGTTCAGTGTGTGCGACCTTGTACTTGTAGAATTCTGGAAAATGTTGCAGTATTCGTTTTTTTTCGAGGGGGGAACCACCCTAACCGCGTTATTATTAGTATTTGTACAGAGAAATTTACCGATAAAAGTGAGAGAAAATTAATTTAGTTACAAAAAAAAAACAAACTAATAACGTTAAAAAAGTTCACCCCGCGAAGAGTGTTAATCTCGACGAAAAAATCGAAGAGTCGTTATCAGCGAACTGATAAGACCACAATAAAAAATGCGCGAGATAAAAACAAAGGAAGTTAACAAAATGAACAATAAAAAAAATCGGCACCGCACAACACACATCAAAATCCAATGTAATATAGTGAAGTCTAAACAGAAATAAAAAAAATCCAGCGAAGAGTTGAGAGAGTACACAATAAATTAATTAGCAATCAAAGAATCGTAGAAGGCGGCGGCGAAGTCGCCCGGAATCTGCGCATTCCTGAAGCGTGCGCGACATTTGTACCACGTTTGCAAGGGACCGATAACGCGGCCTACTAGGTGTGGGTGACGAGAATGGGACGTGAGGTGAACGAAACGAAAAAAAAATTGATGATGAAATGTGCCAAAATTGAATTGCGATGCAAGTGCAAACTGGAATGGAACTCTATTTCCTCAAATCTGTGTGTGTTTTTTAAAAAAAATGATTGTTTAGTGAGGGAGTTGTGGAGGAAGAAGAAAAAGAAAAATGATTAAGGACAAATATGTGTTACGCAAAGAAAAACGCAGAAAAGGTTGAAAGTATAATGTATGATGCATATAATGAATAAAATATTATATTTATAGCGAAATGATGCTTGGTGCTGTTGAGTCATTTTCCCGAAAATTCCCGTTTAACCTGTTCTAATTACATATTGATACGTGGGAAAAGAAAAATTAGATATCGTCATCTGGGGCGAACCGAGTCACTTGGGGTCAATTAAGACAACTGTTAAAAGTTTTTAAGTGATGTCCCTGTAAAGACTGTATTTGGGACAATATCTGCCAACTCAATCTGCCACAACATTTGACCCGACTACCCTCCGATTTCCGTGAACCTTTGCTCTAAGGCAGGGTGGCCACCAGATTTCGATTTTCAATTTCCCGGTTTTTTCCCGGTTTTCTCCCGAGCCCAGAAGGAATTTTCCGAAATGTTTTTAAACCAAACTACAATGTTTTTTTAGGCTAACGTTAGTACCAACATACTTTTTGAACGCATACATTTGGTTCAATGTTTGAATTCCTCAAGAAAGCTTTCAAATCTTGAGTAAAAATTAAGTAAGTTGTAAACGAAGCCGTTTTTATCTGTTTCAAATCCAAACATCTAATTTCCATAATGATTGGGATTTTTCATCATCATACATGTAGATTGTATAACCTCAAAATAAAAAAATCGTTTTATTTTTTAGAATGAGATTAATTGTTACTACAATTTATTAATTTTAAAGAAAAGAATTGCAAAAATAAATTGTTATCAACATTTCCGAAAAATCAGGGGGCAAAAAATATTTTTCAAAAAACATCAAAATTTCAATTGAAATTTAAGTGCAACCAGCTGAAATCAATATAAAATGCATTCCCTTGCGTTTGGAATCATTTTTAAGCATGTTTGGGTTTATTTAATAATCTTTTATTTTTTTTTAAATTTTACACCTTTAGTTTTTTTTTGTTACCGTCAAATCTTACATTTTTTGAAGACAAAACAAATAAACTAGTGTAAAATGTATTTGAACACTTTTTGCATTCAAATGTTGAGACTATGGATTGTTCCCCCACTTGACCCCGGCCAGAGCCGAGGGACAAAAACTTTGAAAAATATTAGCATCGGCCTTATTTTCAACATGATCTCAATTTTTGTGTTGATTTAGTAACCACCTAAAAGTGATTGCCTGTATTTCAAGTGACTTTTTTGTAGCAGAATTCTAAATATATTGTATTTTTAAAATATCTGAAAATTTGACATAAATTTCAAACGACATTTAAAAAAAAACTTTGCAAACAAAAATTCATTGCAAGTTGTCCTTAATAATTTGTCTGGCTGAGAATCTCAAATATTATCAAATAAAATAATATTTACAAACAGAAACTCCATGATATTATTATTTTTAAGTTGAAATATATTATAATTCAACGGTTCTCAACCTTTTCTAGGCTAGGTACCCTTTTTCGTGTTACTTAAGCTGCTGGTACCCCCTAGCGTTCATACATGATATTTTTCGTTTGCATGAGATTTTTTTACATTCCAATTCACGAAGAAAGAAAGAATTTTGAAGTATTAAAAATGTCGTAAATCTTGTTTCTAGAGTTGTTTAAAAACATGTACTGGATAGGCCACACAACGTCCATGTACATTTCTTCAAATCAGTTTTCCTAATAAAGCTTCAAAATAAAATGTTGTACCCTGTTTTTCTTTAAAACTATCTACTGAAAATGCCTTTAAATTTGGAGAAATTCTTTTTGTAAATTAAATTTTCGTTGTCTTTTTCATTTCTACAAACATCCCCCATATTTTTTTAAATTTTATTTTTATGTAAATTTAAATTTGTAAATAGTATTTTTTTGAAGTTGTAGCTATTTTCAGTTGAAAAATTATTCTATAAAATTCTTTTCTGCTTTCTTTTTTGAACATTTTTGATCCATTCTTTTGTTGCTAAGATACAGGCCAAGAAAAATATTTTAAAATAGTGTAATTTGTGTGACAATTTGAAGGAAATGTCTTGATCTTTAAATTTAGAGAGATATTTACTGTTATGTTGTTTTCGTACCATGAGATCCATAATATCCACTTACAAAAAATCCTAATTTTTATTTTATGCAAAACTAATATTTTAGCAAAGAAAGGTCGAATTGAAAGTATCCAAATCATGAAACATAAGATTATTTTTACCAACATGGTAGTAAATGGTAGTTGGCACAATATACAAATTTGAAACAAATATTTGTAGAAAAAAAAACAAAAAAAAAAACGGTGCACTTTACTTCAAATTCATAAAATTTCTAAACGAATGCAAATTATATATTTATCATTCAAATATTTTTAAAACATTTTCTGATTGGTCAAAAACAATTCGCACGTAATTCATTGCACCTTAAGCATGGTTGTTAATTTTTGCTTCAAAGTAATTTGTTTTTTTTTCTCTCAAATATTTTGTTTGGGACAAATGTCCGCCATTGCGGGGTTTGTCCTCCGGACCCCCTGAGACCGCTCGTGGTACCCCCAGGGGTACATGTACCCCAGGTTGAGAATCGCTGGTAGAGGAAACATTTTGCTTTATTAAAAAAAAAATCGCCATGTAAAAATATAATAGGATACAACAGAAAAAGAAACATCCATAACCAAGAAGCATGAGTCTATTACACAAATTCAAACATAGTTTTTGCGAATTCTTCATTTAGAATAACAGGAATAATATTCTAATTGAGAAAAGAACATATTGAATAATTTAAAGAGGCTTTTGTCAAATTTTAACTAAACTTAAAATATTTTCCCGGTTTGTCAGTCGAATTCCCGAGTTTTTCCCGGTTTTCTCCCGGTGGATAAAAATCCCGGTTTTTTCCCGGTTTTCCCGGTTTTTTCCCGAGGTGGCCACCCTGCTCTAAGGGTAATTGTGGTCCCTGATCACAAATCCGAGGCCCTTTTTTGATATCTCGTGACAGAAGGGCGGTACGACCTCCTCATTTCTCGGAATTTTTACTAATACCCTGATTGAACAACCGATTCAATGACGTGCTCATAATTTCGAAAAGAGTTAGTTTTCACCAAAACAAGGTAAAACATAGTTTTAAAACCGCTGCCATTTCCCGTTACTCAATTGTCAACAATCGAGAGACATGTCATTTGAGGATACTACAGAGCACTATTCATTTTGGACTTCAGAGCAGTTCCAACCCAAAACAGGATTTTTTAGGTACTTTTTTCTCGGCCCTCTCCGATTTCAATGAAACTTTGTTGACATCTGGAGTTTTTTTTGAAAAGGTCCAATAAACCAAATTTCCAGTTTTTGCTTTTTTGGTGCTTTTGAAACAGCCTTGAGTCAGGGGTATTAAAAAACACCCAAAAAGCAAAAACTGAAAATTTGGTTTGTTGGATCTTTCCCAAAAAAAATAAACTCCAGACATGTTATCCTAGGCATATATGCCATTTTTGTGTATATGGAGCCAGTTACACTCGATAATGACATTTGAGAAGGGCGTAAGTGTTTTAAATATTTTGGTATTTCGTAATTTAAATATTGTTGTATCTCGAAGCATCGTATCAAAAAGTGGTCAAAGACAAACTTGTAGGAAATTTTACGGACTTTCCGAAAAAATACACTGAAAGAAAAAAACACTCCACTTTTATGAGATTGTACGATTTTGAAGTTTAAACTCAAATTTAAAGGTGAAATGTAAATAAACAAAAGCTGGTTGCCTAGTTTTTTCAAATGTTATGTCAATAGTGCGGGCAAAACCCAAGTTACAATGAAAGGATCAATACAACAAAAAATCTTAATATGATCTTTTTAGGATGAATTGCCTTCTAAGAAATTTATATTTTGCTGTGAAGATGAGAAACAATATCACAATCTTTATCAACCCTGCTCTAGATTGCTTTTTTTTTCAGAATCGTCAATCCAACGACCTCGTTTAATCAATCCACCCTGAATAGCACATTCCACGTGCCCCTGACAATTCACCTGGAGAGCAGCGCTGGGTGGGGACACGGTCATCAGGCCAACAATCGGTTCAATGTCGATCTCCGCATTGATCAGCAGTATCGCGACATCCAACAAATCGATTGACCTTGACGCGCACGAACTTAACCCTTTCGACTCACGGAAACTACCGTTTTTGAATGGATCTCCGCACTGCGCGTCACATTACAATGAGCTTGAGCAATCAATGGCTATCTGGCTGGCTGGCCGGCTGCTGCATTCCACAAAACGGGTTACATTATAATTCTATAGGTTAAGCTATACCGGCAGAAGGCTTGATAGCCCGGGCGCTAATGGTGGAGTAGAAAGCTTTGTTGTAAGATCATCACCGTTGTCCTATGTAATGGTGGTGTGGCCCCTGAATGATAAGAGACTTGAAGCTTTTTTCCGTTACTCAATAGGTGTTATCATCTCTGTAATTTTAATGGCATATTGGATCGAGGTAAGAGCGAAAAGAGTTTGGCCTATTTCTTTTTTTTTAAATGATCAACTCTCTACGAAATCGGCCGATTTCGACCATTTTTATTTTTTTGTATTTTTTTATTTAACTCAAACTTTATGGGGGCCTTCCCTATGACCAAATATGCTATTTTGTGTCATTGGTTAACCCATACAAGTCTCCATACAATTTTGGCAGCTGTCCATACAAAAATGGTATGTAAATATTCAAACAGCTGTAACTTTTGAGTGAATTTTCTGATCAATTTGGTGTCTTCGGCAAAGTTGTAGATATTGTTGAGGACTTTTGAGAAAAAAATAGGTACACGGAAAAAAAAAATTGCAGATTTTTTATCAACTTTTTTTTTTTCACTAAAACTCAATTTCCCAAAATACGTATTTTTTGATTTTCGAGAAAAAAGAAAGAAAATAAACACAAAAATTTAAGTTTTCTAAGTCTCACCCAAACAGCCCACCATTTTCTAATGACGATATCTCAGCAACTAATGGTTCGATTTTCAATGTTAATACATGAAGCATTCGTGAAAATGGGCGTTATATTCAATGTTTGGCCCTTTTAAAATGTTAGTCTTGATTTAAAAATTTTCAAAATATTTTTTTTCGAAAAGGTCGGAAAATTTCTCGAATGTTTCATATATTAACATTGAAAATCGGACCATTAATTGCTGAGATATCGTCATTAGAAAAAGGTGGGTTGTTTTGGTGAGATTTAGAAAACTTCAATTTTCGTGTTTCTTTTTCTTAAAGCGGCTCTATCTCAGCAACCCGAGGTCCAATCTTCAATGTCTCTTAGACAATTTTATAGAAAATTTTCTGAACTTTTCAAAAAAAAATATTTTTAGAAATGGTCACTCATGGTCACTATTTTTAAAAATTGAAAAACTGCAAATATTTCGCTAAAATCAAACTTTCGGTGGCTATATCTTGAAAACGGAGCCCTTTATCAAAAAATATGTAAAGTACTTTTCGATTGCAAATTCAATTTTGCCTTAAAAAATAATGTCAAACTTGTTTTTGCATGAAACTTCGATTTTTTCCAAAAATCACTATTTTTTTCAAAAATTCATAACTCGGCGGCAGATTTGACCATGTTTCTCTATGGCTCAAAAGTTGCGGTTTTTTGTCCCCTAAAACATATCAAAAAATCTCGAAAATAAAAAAATACGTATTTTGGGAAATTGAGTTTTAGTGAAAAAAAAGTTGATGAAAAAATTTGCAATTTTTTTTCGTGTACCTATTTTTTTCTCAAAAGTCCTCAACAATACCTACAACTTTGCCCAAAACACCAAATTGATCAGAAAATTCACTCAAAAGTTACAGCTGTTTGAATATTTACATACCATTTTTGTATGGACAGCTGCCAAAATTGTATGGAGACTTGTATGGGTGAACCAATGACACAAAATAGCATATTTGGTCATAGGAAAGGCCCCCACAAAGTTTGAGCCAAATAAAAAAATACAAATAAAATCCATTTCCGGTTTTGGTAGAGAATTGCTCAAATGATAATTAACTTTTATTTTTTATTTTTTAATCCGGCTGAAACTTTTTTGGTGCCTTTGGTGTGCCCAAAGAAGCCAATTTGCATCATTAGTTCGTTCATATAATTTTCTATTCAAATTTGGCAGGAGTCCATTCAAAAATAGAAGTGTGAATATTCAAAAATCTGTATCTTTTGAAGGAATCGATCAAAAAGATTTGGTATCTTTGGTAAAGTTGTAGGTATGGATATGGACTACACTGGAAAAAAAATGATACACGGTAAAATTTTTTTAGTGATTTTTAATTTCACTTTTTGTCACTAAAACTTGATTTGCAAAAAAAAACTATTTTTTTTGTATTTTCTGATATGTTTTAGAGGACATCAAATGCCAACTTTTCAGAAATTCCCAGAATGGGCAAAACATTTTTGACCGAGTTATGAATTTTTGAATCAATACAGATTTTTTCAAAAAAAAATCAAAATTTTAGTCGCAAAAATTTTCAACTTCATTTTTTGATGCAAAAACGAATTTGAATGTTTGGCCCTTTTAAAATGGTTAATTCTCTACCAACTCACACGAAATCGGGAAAAGTTGACCCGACCCCTCTTCGATTTGCGTGAAACTTTGTTTGATACCTCGTGACGGAGGGGCGGTACGACCCCTTCAATTTTTGAGCATGCAAAAAAAGAGGTTTTTTTTCAATAATTTGCAGCCTGAAATGGTGATGAGATAGAAATTTGGTGTCAAAGAGACTTTTATGTAAAATTAGACGCCGAAAAAACGTATTTTTCATTGAAAAAAACACTTTTTTTTTAATTCTCCCATTTTCCGTTACTCGACTGGAATTTTTTTAGAAACATGTCATTTTAAGGGAAATTTAATGTACTTTTAGAATCTACATTGATCCAGAAGGGTCATTTTTTAAATTAGAACAAAATATTTCATTTTTAAATTTCGTGTTTTTTCTAACTTTGCAGGGTTATTTTTCAACAAACAAAAAAAAATAAACCATCCACATTAACGACCCCCGGGTCTTTTGTGGTCTCTATTGCAAGTTTCTGCTCGAACCTAGGAGTCCGAAGGCTTGAATGGGGAGAGCACCCAAACCTCTTTTTACTCCAAGGAACCTTCCACCCCAGTGTTTGAACTGACGACCTTTGGATTGCGAGTCCAACCGCCGCCAGCGATTCCACCGGAGTAGGCTTGGTTTGGTGTGTTGTTTGTACTTATGGCATGGAGACGACTCCTACACCTGGAATGACTTAACGGCCTAACAACCAAGGCCGGGACCGACATTTTACTTCCTCATCCGATAGAAGGTTGCAGCAGATGGGAATCGAACCCAGAATCATCCGTTACAAAGCGGACAGCGTAACCGGGTTATTTTTAAGAGTGTATTAATGTTCCACAAAATTGTAGAACAGGCAATTACAAAAATGTTGATGTATAAACATAAGGGGGTTGCTTATAAATATCACTAATTATCGTGATTTTGCAAAAAAAAAAGTTTTGAAATAGTTACTTTTTGCGTTCCTCTTTGTTTCGTAGTCCGTGTCTGTCGCGGGTGACCATGAACGGCCATGATCAACGACGACTAACTTTTTCAAAACTTTTTTTTTCGTAAAATCGCGATAACTCGTGATGTTAATAAGCAAACCCCTTATGTTTCTATATCAATTTTTTTTGTAATTGACCGCTCTACAACTTTGTAGAACATAGTTACACTCTAAAAAATATCCCTGCAAAGTTAGAAAAAACACGAAATTTTAAAATGATTTTTTTTGTTATAAATGAAAAAATGACCCTTCTGAGTTCTGGGTCAATGTAGATTTGAAAAGGATATTAAATTTCCCATATAATGACATGCTCCAAAAAATTTACGGTCAAATAACGGAAAATGGCAGAGTTTTTAAAACTTTCTAGTGTTTTTTCGTTGAAAAATACGTTTTTCCGGGATTCTGAGTACGCCATCAAATCGGGCGTCTAATTTTACATAAAAGTCCCTTTGACACCAAATTTCTATCTCATCACCGTTTCAGGCTGCAAATTATTGAAAAACACCTCTTTTTCACATGTTTAAAAATGAAAGGGGTCGTACCGCCCCTCCGTCACGAGAGCAACTATAGGTCGTATCAATAAAGTTCAAAAAAGCAAAATATAGAGAATTTTCTCAGCTATTCAAAAATATTTTTTCAAAATTGGGCAAACATGGGCACTAATTTAAAAACAAAATGAAAAATGAAGTTGAAAAATTTTTGTGACCGATATTTTGATTTTCTGCAAAAATCAGTATTGATTCAAAAAATCATAACTCGGTCAAAGATTTTTTTGCCAATTTCTGAAAAGTTGGCATTTGATGTCCTCTAAAACATATCAGAAAATACAAAAAAATAGTGTGTTTTGCAAATCAAGTTTTGGTGACACAAAGTGAAATTAAAAATCACCAGAAAATTGTATAACGCGTATCATTTTTTTCAGTGCAGCCCATACCCATACCTACAACTTTGCCGAGGACACCAAATTGATCAAAAAATTCGTTCAAAAGATACAGTCAAATTTGTATGGAACATTATATGAACGAACTAATGATGCAAAATGACTTCTTTGTGCATACCGAAGGCACCAAAAAAGTGTCTGCCTACAAAAATTTAAATTTAAAGAAAAAAGTCCGATTTCGTAGAGAATTTGGTTCTAAAATGAAGCTTAGATTGCTGATATTATTGTTTACAGCGATAAAACTTATTTTTCTGAGTACAATGACCCTTTGTACGACCACAAAGAGTTTAAAATGGATTTTTATATCAATTTTGAAAAATTGACCTCGCGGTCCTTCTTGACAGAAAAGCTTGACTTCTCGTTCCAAGCGAACCATAGTTAATCTATCGAAAAAATGTTGTTTTGATAATTTTTTTTTTTTTCATTAAAATAAAAAAAGGTAACAGAAAGGGTTTTTAATCGTGTTTTTTACCGTTGTACATAAAAATTGACATAGGGCTTTAGTACCCAATTGCTCCTATACGCTAAAAAAAAAGGCAAAAGTGATCTCGATCAACTGCCAAGACCACAGGTCAGGTGTCGATGGGTCTTCAAATATCGCACGGTGGTCCTCTAAATTCAACATTTACGCAACATTGGGTTCACTCAAGATTTGAAACGGTTGCAAGAAATGTGCACCGTGCAATGCTGGTGATGCTCGGATCTTTTTTTGGTTAATTTTCTCAAGCTTGAATAAACAACGACAGAAAAAAAATCGCTGACTGAATGGTAGATAAGTGGGCCCGTTTTGGCTGGGAACAACAATACCACCCTAAATGGGCTGGGTAGGTTGATTTAGTTTCGGAAATTATACCCTCGCCCGCTCACGTGCAACTCGTTTGGAAGCTGGAACAAAAAAATGGGGGGAGGAGCAGGTGCAATCCCATTGAAAAATGCATCAACCACCCACGCGGATTACAGATCGCAGTAGCACTGAGCTTTACGCGAGTCGGATTAGATGAATGGGAATGGCAGTGTTGCCAGATTAATGTTTTTTTACAGTAAGGTAAAATTTCTTGATTATTTTATTTGGCGGCAGATTTTTTTTAATCGTTATTTAATTTTTTAAACAAATTTAAATAGGTTATTCCCAAATACCTAAATTGTAAAGTAATCTCTGCCACTATACCTAATCTAGAAGTGACTTATCTTTTAATATAAACGTTTCCCTCGACATTGTGTTGTTCCGGATCTGATCTGCAACCGGGCGGGAAGGTGCACCTAATTCCACCACACGTGTGGACGGTGTCTGTGTGCGATTATCAACGTGTCCCATTATTTTCCCATTTTCCATTGTGATGCCAACCAAATTGGCGCGTTCAGATGTCGTCTCACGGCGAAACTCCGGACGACACATCACACGGTTTGCTGCGGGCTGATCGTTTGTCAGAGATGCCGCGGGCAGATTAGCAGCTTCTCTAGAGAAAACACAAACTCACGTGTGATGTGACAGGTTGCAAAAAAAAGTCAGAAGAAAACAATATTTGACAATATTATATATACAGCAATTCCATTTGAAAAGAGCCTAAACCAAAAAAAAAGTTCTCCGATCGGGCTCAAAATTTTTCTGGGGGTTCCTTGGCCAAAATAATTAGACCCGTATTTTTTTGTTTGGCCATTAGGGTGGCCTACATCGTGCTAGGGTGGTTCAAAAAATGGCAATTTTCGTCATTTTTCGCAAAAACCACTTTTTTCTAAAAATCATATCTCCGCGCCATTTCATCCGATTTTAGCTGTCTTAGACGCAAAAGAAAGGTGATGAGTTTGGCTATTTGGGAAAAATAGTAAAAAGTTCCAAAAATCTAGCTTAACTATTGAAAAAGTCGTATGAAAACTTAAAATGGCGTTTTGACCGTGTCTGGACCAAAGAGCCTATGTCTGAAAATATTTTTATCGGATTCCTCGGAAAATTTCACATAACATATCAAAAAATTGGCGATGTCGAACCGTACGTTTCCGAGATATGATTTTTTGAAAAAAAACTGCGTTTTTCGACGCGCCACGCGCAAAAACGGGAAAATGACGAAATCGGCAAAAAATCAACTTTTTCCACTAAAACTGCGATAACTTTAAAATTTCAGCGATGACCTATAGATGTTATGGTACCAAAAGTTGCGTCTCTCAATTACGAAAATTTTGGTACCCAGACATGTATAGGTCATCGCTGAAATTTTAAAGTTATCGCAGTTTTAGTGAAAAAAGTTGATTTTTTGCCGATTTCGTCATTTTCCCGTTTTTGCGCGTGGCGCGTCGAAAAACGCAGTTTTTTTTCAAAAAATCATATCTCGGAAACGTACGGTTCGACATCGCCAATTTTTTGATATGTTATGTGAAATTTTCCGAGGAATCCGATAAAAATATTTTCAGACATAGGCTCTTTGGTCCAGACACGGTCAAAACGCCATTTTAAGTTTTCATACGACTTTTTCAATAGTTAAGCTAGATTTTTGGAACTTTTTACTATTTTTCCCAAATAGCCAAACTCATCACCTTTCTTTTGCGTCTAAGACAGCTAAAATCGGATGAAATGGCGCGGAGATATGATTTTTAGAAAAAAGTGGTTTTTGCGAAAAATGACGAAAATTGCCATTTTTTGAACCACCCTAGCACGATGTAGGCCACCCTAATGGCCAAACAAAAAAATACGGGTCTAATTATTTTGGCCAAGGAACCCCCAGAAAAATTTTGAGCCCGATCGGAGAACTTTTTTTTGGTTTAGGCTCTTTTCAAATGGAATTGCTGTATATATATGATAGAAATATAGCAAAAAAAATGTAAATATGATGGCAACCATCTAAAAAACATTCCAAATAGTTTTTTATACACTGTAATCTATAATTTTAATAAAACCACTCGAAAACGCTTCGAACTCAACCTGGTGTCTATGGAAGAAAAGTAGAAATTTTCCGTTCTTTCGCATAAAAGTGGTTTGAAACAAATCATAGAGTGTATTCAGTCTGATTTTTGAAGAAATTTCGATTTTTGCTGTTTGTTTCTTAAAAATGAAAGTTTAGGATTTAAAATAAAATCTAGCATTTTAACACCTAAACTCCCAAGCTTGAAAAAAAAATCGGAATATTCATACTAGAGGTGGGCAAAAGAGAGCGAGCCGCTCAAAAGGGGCCGGTTCAATGAAAAGAGCAAATGAACCATGGCTCACAAAAAAGAGCCGCGGTTCTTTTTGAAACTCCGGTCTTTTGAAAGAACCGTTTCAAGATGGAATGATTGCTAAACTAATGTTTATAAATATAATTTATTGAATTTCTAATAAATTAGAGTTTGAGAACTGAAAATGTAATTTCAATAATTTCAATGCTTACAAATTAATGTCAAAACGGTGTACTTTTTCAAGTACTTTAGGATAAAAAAAAATCGGCAGGTTACAGAGGGGCTATTTGCTGACATTTTGAGAGCTTAATTGACATAATTCGTTGTATTATAACATTCTCATCAAAAAAAAAACTCTACATAGTTTAAGTTGTTTTTTTTATTTCTCCAAAAGTAAAACTGAACTATTTTCTAAGCTAAATAAAAATCTTTTCTTTGCACAACTGATCGTAAAGATGAATAAAAGTATTTAAAAAGTCTTATAAAAAAGGCAAATCACACCACTCTGTAAGTAGCCTTTTCATTTATTTTTTTGGAAAAAGAGCGAAAGAGCCGCTCATTTCGGTGAGCGAGCGAAAATGAGCGGCTCCTAAAAAGAACGGGTTTGCCCATTCATACAAATTTTCCTTTTTGTCTAATCTAATCTAATCTAACACAAACACAGCCAGTCCACAGTGGTCCAAATCGCAAAATTAAGTGGAACATGGATTTTCCGTAAAATGCTGAAGTTTTGGAGCTTTGGTGTCTTCAGAAGAGTTGTTGCATATGAAAAGGGGCAACTTTTGGTTTGGTTGGAAATTAGGGTTGATCACTACTAGGATGATTTTGAAAATCTAACTTTTCTGGAATATTTTTGGGAAATTTTTTTGTCTTCTAGAAAGTTGTTGGGCTTGCCAATCCATGCAACTTTGTCGAAGACACCAAAATTTTGTCTCGTAATCTACGCCTTCTACGACAAAATTTATAGAAAGCATTTGAGCAAACCTTCAAAAATCAGTTTTTTGAACGTGGCAATTCAGGGTTAAGTTTTAGAGAAAAGTGGTATTCGGGGCACTTTTAGAGCTCTAAAAAACAAACATTTTTATTATTTGACAAGGCAATTTGGACTTAAGGTTCAAAAGTTACAGCGATTTTAAGGTAAAAAAGATGCAAATTTAAAACTTAAATATCTCGAAAAGGCGCAAGCCAAATTTTAAGCGCCAGGTTGCATTTAAAAGAGAAGATCCAGCACTATAAACGCTGAAAAAATCTTAGGGATTTTTTTCTTTAAACTCGAGATATCTTCATTTGAAAAAGTCTAATTTTCAAGGGAAAACCATATGGGACCACTCTAACGAATTTCAAAAATTGTCCAAATATATGTTTTTCCATGTAATTTTGCCCGCTGAATCTGAATCAGCCCTCAGAATTGACCCAAAGTGTCGAAAAATCGATTTTTGGTCATATTTTGGGTTTAAATGATAATTTTACACTAGAGTCCTTGACACTAAATTTCATTCTCTGTACGGTTTCGAGCCACAAATCACTGAAAACGAGTCTTTGTAAAAATTCAGAAAAATTAAAGGAACAATATTGACCACGGATTCCTGATCAGGAACCAAAATTACCTCTTAGAATCAAGTTTCAAGGATATCGAAGAAGGTCGGGGCAACTTTTTCCGATTTCGTGTGAGTTGGTGGATGTTCTATTTTATTCGATTTACCCAGGAAATCTTCACGTTCTAAAGTTCAACTTTTGGAGTAAAATTCCTTTTTATATCATACTTTTTTTTATTACTTCAGTGTAAATTTACACAAATTTAATAAAATGTTATAGATAGATTTATCGAATCTAACTCACAGCCAGTTTTCATAAAAATTACCTATTTTATCGAGCATGAAAGTCAAAGTTGTTAATGAATATTGAAATTTGACAGAAGGGATTTTTTTAACATTGTCGGCACCTTTTCGCAGGTTGACCCAAGTCGGCGCAACAACCATCAGCTGGTCGACCGTGGTCTACTGCGATGATGAGGCGGATTGTCGGCACCTCGTGTGACTGACGCAGCACTCGGGAGCTGTTAATTGAATTTGTTTGGGGCTCTTTTTGTGTGGACCTAACAAACCAATTGGGATGCGCACCAGCCCGCGGAAATGGGAACGTCGCGCAAAGTCTTGTCATCGCCGGCCCAGTGGTGACAGATCATAGACAAACAGACTGAATAATCGTAACTTTTCTCAATTTGTCAATTTGAAATATTTTTCTCCATTTATCGCCGTGGCGCTTTCGGACTTCATTTGCCAATTTTGACAAATTTTCTCATGGCAGCTTCTTCAAAGTACAAGAAATTGATGCTTGGCGGCGCCAGCGTGCACAACATCTTGAAACCCACAACATTTACCGATCCAATTGTCTGTGATAAACGGTTGCAACTACATGGTGTAACAATTAAACGACCTAAAGCCCCCTGTAGCTAGTGTCTATAGGTTTCAGTGAATTGCAGCCAAAGCCAACTTGGATGCGGATTAGATAAAGCGGTTAATGGGTGCGATTAGGGGCCGAAAAACTACTGATGTGACAAGAAGCTGCTGAGCCGGCGATGAGTCGCGGCTTGTTATTTTTACTCCGTTGGTGATTTATGACGTTGAACGGTTTGTTTTTTTGTCACAATGTTGGTACATTTTATGCGGGTGGTTTACAATATGAGCTGTGTGACCTAATTCTTGATGGGATAGGTCAATTTTGTGTGACATGGATCTTTAACCGACTTAAGGGTGCACAGCAACCAAGGAAGTTATTGTCTTCTTATTCCCAAAATTGTCAAACTTACAGATTCAATCCTGCAACAATCTCATTGTAAAAATTGTCCAATTTTGTGTTCAGTTCTTTAGGGGATGAATCCAAAATTTTATCAATAGTACCAGTAATTTTCAAAAAAACTAAAATGTGAGTATATTTCTTTTCTATTTAATTTTCAAAAATCTTCGAAATGATTAGATAATTTTGGTCATTTTGATCATTTTGGTCGTTTTGCACAATTTGGTCATTTTGGTCACTTTTGCTATTTGGGACATTCTGGTCATTTTGGTCACTTTGGTCATTTTGGTCAATACGGTCATTTCGGTTATTTTGATTATTTTGGTCATTTTGGTCATTTCTGTCATTTTGGTCATTTTGATAATTTTGATAGTTTTGGTCATTTCGGTCATTTTGGTCACTTTGGTCACTTTTGCTATTTTGGTCATTTTGGTCACTTTGGTCACTTCGGTCATTTTGGTCACTTTGGTCACTTTGGCCATTTTGGTCATTTTGGCCATTTTGGTCATTTTGGTCAAATTGATCATTTTGGTCATTTTGGTCATTTTAGTAATTACGTCATTTTGGTCATTTTGATCAATTTGGTCATTTTGGTCATTTTGGTCATTTTGGTCATTTTGGTCATTTTGGTCATTTTGATCATTTTGGTAATTTTGGTCATTTTGGTCATTTTGATCATTTTGGTCATTTTGGTCATTTTGGCCATTTTGGTCATTTTGGTCATTTTGGTCATTTAAATCATTTTGGCCATTTTGGTTATTTTGATCATTTTGGTCATTTTGGTCACTTTGGTCATTTTGGTCACTTTGGTCACTTTGGTCACTTTGTTCATTTTGGTCATTTTGGTCAGTTTGGTCATTTTGGTCATTTTAGTCAATTTGGTCATTTTGGTCATTTTGGTCACTTTGGTCACTTCGGACATTTTGGTCATTTTGGTCATTTTGGTCATTTTGATCATTTTGGTCATTTTGGTCATTTTGGTCACTTTGGTCACTTTGGTCATTTTGGTCACATTGGTCATTTTGGTCATTTTGATCAATTTAGTCATTTTGGTCATTTTGGTCATATTGATTATTTTGGGCACTTTGGTCACTTTGGTCATTTTGGTCATTTTGGTCACTTTGGTCACTTTGGTCATTTTGGTCATTTTGATCATTTTGGTCATTTTGGTCATTTTGGTCATTTTGGAAATTTTGGTCATTTTGGTCATTTTGGTCGTATTGGTCATTTTGGTCACTTTGGTCACTATGATCATTTTGATTATTTTGGTCATTTTGGCCATTTAGGTCATTTGGTTATTTTGGTCATTTTGAACAATTTGGACAATTGGGTCATTTTAGCGATTTTTGTAATTTTGGTCACTTGGGCCATTTTGGTCGTTTTGGGCATTTCGGTCATTTTGGTAATTTCGATTATTTTGGTCATTTTGTCATTTTGGAAATTTTGGTCATTTTGGAAATTTTGGTCATTTTGGTCATTTTGGTCACTTTGGTCACTTTGGTCACTTTGGTCATTTTGGTCAATTTGGTCACTTTGGTCTTGCTTTGGTCACTTTGGTCACTTTGGTCATTTTGGTCATTTTGATCATTTTGGTCATTTTGATCATTTTGGTCATTTTGGCCATTTTGGTCATTTTGGTCAAATTGATCATTTTGGTCATTTTGGTCATTTCAGTAATTACGTCATTTTGGTCAATTTGGTCATTTTGGTCACTTTGGTCATTTTGGTCATTTTGGTCACTTTGGTCACTTTGGTCACTTTGGTCATTTTGGTCATTTTGCGCATTTTGGTCACTTTGGTCATTTTGGTCATTTTGGTCATTTTGGTCATTTTGGCTATTTTGGTCACTTTGGTCACTTTGGTCATTTTGGTCATTTTGGTCACTTTGGTCATTTTGTCATTTTGGCCATTTTGGTCATTTTGGAAATTTTGGTCATTTTGGCCATTTTGGTCATTTTGGTCGTTTTGGTCATTTCAGTAATTACGTCATTTTGGTCACTTTGGTCATTTTGGTCATTTTGATCATATTGGTCATTTTGGTCATTTTGATCATTTTGGTCATTTTGGTCATTTCAGTAATTACGTCATTTTGGTCACTTTGGTCATTTTGGTCACTTTGGTCACTTTGGTCATTTTGGTCATTTTGGTCACTTTGGTCATTTTGGTCATTTTGGTCATTTTGGTCATTTTGGCCATTTTGGTCATTTTGGTCAAATTGATCATTTTGGTCATTTCAGTAATTACGTCATTTTGGTCATTTTGGTCATTTTGGTCACTTTGGTCACTTTGGTCATTTTGGTCATTTTGGTCACTTTGGTCATTTTGGTCATTTTGGTCATTTTGGTCACTTTGGTCATTTTGGTCATTTTGGTCATTTTGGTCATTTTGGTCATTTTGGTCACTTTGGTCATTTTGGTCATTTTGGTCACTTTGGTCACTTTGGTCACTTTGGTCATTTTGTCATTTTGGCCATTTTGGTCATTTTGGTCATTTTGGAAATTTTGGTCATTTTGGTCATTTTGGTCGTTTTGGTCATTTTGGTCATTTTGGTCACTTTGGTCACTTTGATCATTTTGATTATTTTGGTCATTTTGGCCATTTTGGTCATTTTGAACAATTTGGACAATTGGGTAATTTTGGCGATTTTTGTCATTTTGGTCACTTGGGCCATTTTGGTCACTTTGGTCACTTTGGTCATTTTGGTCACTTTGGTCACTTTGGTCACTTTGGTCATTTTGTCATTTTGGCCATTTTGGTCATTTTGGTCATTTTGGCCATTTTGGTCATTTTGAACAATTTGGACAATTGGGTAATTTTGGCGATTTTTGTCATTTTGGTCACTTGGGCCATTTTGGTCATTTTGGTCATTTCGGTCAGTTTGGTCATTTTGGTCATTTTGGTCAATTTGGTCATTTTGGTCATTTTGGTCACTTTGGTCACTTCGGCCATTTTGGTCACTTTGGTCACTTTGGCCATTTTGGTCACTTTGGTCACTTTGGTCATTTTGGTCACATTGGTCATTTTGGTCATTTTGATCAATTTAGTCATTTTGGTCATTTTGGTCATTTTGGTCACTTTGGTAATTTTGGTCATATTGATTATTTTAGGCACTTTGGTCACTTTGGTCATTTTGGTCATTTTGGTCACTTTGGTCATTTTGGTCATTTTGGTCATTTTGATCATTTTGGTCATTTTGGTCATTTTGGTCATTTTGGTCATTTTGGTCATTTTGGTCGTATTGGTCATTTTGGTCATTTTGGTCATTTTGGTCATTTTGGTCATTTTGGTCATTTTGGTCATTTTGGTCATTTTGGTCATTTTGGTCATTTTGGTCATTTTGGTCATTTTGGTCATTTTGGTCATTTTGGTCACTTTGGTCACTTTGGTCATTTTGGTCACATTGGTCATTTTGGTCATTTTGATCAATTTAGTCATTTTGGTCATTTTGGTCATATTGATTATTTTGGGCACTTTGGTCACTTTGGTCATTTTGGTCATTTTGGTCACTTTGGTCATTTTGGTCATTTTGGTCATTTTGATCATTTTGGTCATTTTGGTCATTTTGGTCATTTTGGAAATTTTGGTCATTTTGGTCATTTTGGTCGTATTGGTCATTTTGGTCACTTTGGTCACTATGATCATTTTGATTATTTTGGTCATTTTGGCCATTTAGGTCATTTGGTTATTTTGGTCATTTTGAACAATTTGGACAATTGGGTCATTTTAGCGATTTTTGTAATTTTGGTCACTTGGGCCATTTTGGTCGTTTTGGGCATTTCGGTCATTTTGGTAATTTCGATTATTTTGGTCATTTTGGAAATTTTGGTCATTTTGGAAATTTTGGTCATTTTGGTCATTTTGGTCACTTTGGTCACTTTGGTCACTTTGGTCATTTTGGTCAATTTGGTCACTTTGGTCTTGCTTTGGTCACTTTGGTCACTTTGGTCATTTTGGTCATTTTGATCATTTTGGTCATTTTGGCCATTTTGGTCATTTTGGTCAAATTGATCATTTTGGTCATTTTGGTCATTTCAGTAATTACGTCATTTTGGTCATTTTGGTCACTTTGGTCATTTTGGTCATTTTGGTCACTTTGGTCACTTTGGTCACTTTGGTCATTTTGGTCATTTTGCGCATTTTGGTCACTTTGGTCATTTCGGTCATTTTGGTCATTTTGGTCATTTTGGCTATTTTGGTCACTTTGGTCACTTTGGTCATTTTGGTCATTTTGGTCATTTTGGTCACTTTGGTCATTTTTTCATTTTGGCCATTTTGGTCATTTTGGAAATTTTGGTCATTTTGGTCATTTTGGTCATTTTGGTCGTTTTGGTTATTTCAGTAATTACGTCATTTTGGTCACTTTGGTCATTTTGGTCATTTTGGTCATTTTGCGCATTTTGGTCACTTTGGTCATTTTGGTCATTTCGGTCATTTCAGTAATTACGTCATTTTGGTCACTTTGGTCATTTTGGTCACTTTGGTCACTTTGGTCATTTTGGTCATTTTGGTCACTTTGGTCATTTTGGTCATTTTGGTCATTTTGGTCATTTTGGTCATTTTGGCCATTTTGGTCATTTTGGTCAAATTGATCATTTTGGTCATTTCAGTAATTACGTCATTTTGGTCATTTTGGTCATTTTGGTCACTTTGGTCACTTTGGTCACTTTGGTCATTTTGGTCATTTTGGTCACTTTGGTCATTTTGGTCATTTTGGTCATTTTGGTCACTTTGGTCATTTTGGTCATTTTGGTCATTTTGATCATTTTGGCCATTTTGGTCACTTTGGTCATTTTGGTCATTTTGGTCACTTTGGTCACTTTGGTCACTTTGGTCATTTTGTCATTTTGGCCATTTTGGTCATTTTGGTCATTTTGGAAATTTTGGTCATTTTGGTCATTTTGGTCGTTTTGGTCATTTTGGTCATTTTGGTCACTATGATCATTTTGATTATTTTGGTCATTTTGGCCATTTAGGTCATTTGGTTATTTTGGTCATTTTGAACAATTTGGACAATTGGGTCATTTTGGCGATTTTTGTAATTTTGGTCACTTGGGCCATTTTGGTCATTTTGGTCATTCTGGTCACTTTGGTCATTTTGGTCGTTTTGGGCATTTTGGTCACTTTGGTCATTTTGGTCATTTTGGTCACTTTGGTCACTTTGGTCACTTTGGTCATTTTGTCATTTTGGCCATTTTGGTCATTTTGGTCATTTTGGCCATTTTGGTCATTTTGAACAATTTGGACAATTGGGTAATTTTGGCGATTTTTGTCATTTTGGTCACTTGGGCCATTTTGGTCATTTTGGTCATTTCGGTCATTTCGGTCGTTTTGATAATTTTGGTAATTTTAGTCATTTTGGTAATTTTGGTCATTTTGATCATTTTGGTCATTTTGGTCACTTGGGTCATTTTGGTCATTTAGGTCATTTTTATCATTTTGGCCATTTTGGTCATTTTGGTCATTTTGGTCATTTTGGTCACTTTGGTCATTTTGGTCATTTTGGTCATTTTGATCATTTTGGCCATTTTGGTCACTTTGGTCATTTTGGTCATTTTGGTCACTTTGGTCACTTTGGTCATTTTGTCATTTTGGCCATTTTGGTCATTTTGGTCATTTTGGAAATTTTGGTCATTTTGGTCATTTTGGTCGTTTTGGTCATTTTGGTCATTTTGGTCACTATGATCATTTTGATTATTTTGGTCATTTTGGCCATTTAGGTCATTTGGTTATTTTGGTCATTTTGAACAATTTGGACAATTGGGTCATTTTGGCGATTTTTGTAATTTTGGTCACTTGGGCCATTTTGGTCATTTTGGTCATTCTGGTCACTTTGGTCATTTTGGTCGTTTTGGGCATTTCGGTCATTTCGGTCATTTTGGTCATTTTGCTCATTTTGGTCATTTTGTCATTTTGGTCATTTTGGTCATTTTGGTCACTTTGGTCACTTTGATCATTTTGATTATTTTGGTCATTTTGGCCATTTTGGTCATTTTGAACAATTTGGACAATTGGGTCATTTTGGCGATTTTTGTCATTTTGGTCACTTGGGCCATTTTGGTCATTTTGGTCATTTTGGTCATTTCGGTCGTTTTGATAATTTTGGTAATTTTAGTCATTTTGGTCATTTTGGTCATTTTGATCATTTTGGTCATTTTGGTCACTTGGGTCATTTTGGTCATTTAGGTCATTTTTATCATTTTGGCCATTTTGGTCATTTTGGTCACTTTGGTCATTTTGGTCATTTTGGTCATTTTGATCATTTTGGTCATTTTGGTCACTTTGGTCATTTTGGTCACTTTGGTCACTTTGGTCATTTTGGTCATTTTGGTCATTTTGGTCATTTTGGTCATTTTGGTCACTTTGGTCATTTTGGTCATTTTGTTTTTAGTTTGATTAACTTTCAGTTTTAAATGAATTTCGGTACGAATTAGAGAAGAACAACAACAATGTAACGTTATAAAGTTCCCGCTTAATTTACATTTACACAACAAATAATTTAAAAATCATAACATAACCTACCTTACTACCTATCATCTATCACGTGGCCCTCGTGTACTCCGGCACGATGATGGCCTGCAGCTGGGCGTTGCTATGGCCGGTTTGCTGCTGGTGCCGGTACAACCCCGCCGTCACCACAAAGCCCTGGCCACACTGCTCGCACGCGAACGGTTTCTCGCCGGTGTGCCTTCGGTAGTGCACCTTGAGGTCTCCGTTCGTGACGAATCTGGTTTTCAGGGAAAAGGAAATTGTTGGTAGAAGTTTGGGGAAGGTTATTAAAAAACTTACCTTTTTTCGCACAAATCACAGCCAAACGGTTTCTCGCCGGAATGCGACCGGAAGTGGACCTGGGAATTGGAATTGCAAAATAAAATTGAAGTGTAAGTGTAAGTGTAAGTGAAGTGAAGTGAAGTGAAGTGAAGTGAAGTGAAGTGAAGTGAAGTGAAGTGAAGTGAAGTGAAGTGAAGTGAAGTGAAGTGAAGTGAAGTGAAGTGAAGTGAAGTGAAGTGAAGTGAAGTGAAGTGAAGTGAAGTGAAGTGAAGCGAAGTGAAGCGAAATGAAGTTGAGTGATCTAAGTTTCGTGAAAAAACACATCGTACTAACCTTCAAATGGTCCTTAACCCGGAACCTTTTCTGACAAATTTCACACTGAAACGGCCTCAACTCTTTATGAATGTCCTCGTGTTTCCGCAACGCCTGCGCCGACGAAAACGACTTCCCACAAGTCTCACACATCGGTCTCGTTTCCGGCGGGGCGTGCACGTTTCGGTGCCTGCGCAGCGTCGACGGACAGTTGAACCGGGCCGAGCAAATCTTGCAGCAGTACCGTTTTTCGTTCGAATGAATCCGCAGGTGGGCCTTCATGTCCGCCTTGGTGGTGAAATCTTTCGAGCAAATTTCACACAGAAACGGCCTCAACCCTTGGTGCTTGATCTTGTGCCGCATCAGCGTCTTCCGCGAGGGAAACATCTGGTCGCACTCGTCGCAGGGCAGGTTAAAGTGGACCGTGATGTGGTTTCGGAGGCCGCTCTTGCGAGCGAACCGCGCCGGACATTCTGGGCAGGAGAAAGGCTTCTCTTCGGTGTGGACCACCTTGTGCATTTTGAATGATCCGGAATCGGCGAAGGATTTCGGACACAGGTCGCACAGGAAGGGTCGCTCTCCGGTATGGGTTCTCAGGTGGTTCTTGAGGATGAAACTGCGACCGAAGGTCTTTGGACATTTTGGGCACTTGTGGCATTTGGTTTTCTTTTCGGTCCGTGGTTTTCGTGGTTTGGAAACTTTTTCGTCGTTTTCCAGAACTTCCACCGCCAACTCCACTGTCGTGACTTCGTTGTCACAATCACTCGTCAACTCATCTTCACTCTGCAGCTCGTCCTTAATTTCCAATTCCGGAGCGGTAACATCCACCGGAATTTCAACCTCATCAGGGAGATCTGCACAACCCGAATTTGCCACTTCTTCCTCCTCATTCTGCTCTAACTGGACAACATTCGTGGGAACAGTAACAATCTCAATTTTTGGGCTTGATTCTTCCTCTAAGATTTCATTTGATTCGTCCTCGGAAGATTCCACCGGAGGTTCCTCGTTGACCGGCTCGAAATAGTCCGAGCTACGCTCGCTGTGCTCAGGATCGGAACTTGGTTGGGCCTGGAATAAAAATTAAAAAAAAAAAGTTTAGATCCTACATTCACAAATAATTACGAAATAATAAAGAAAAATGGGGTGAGCACAAATTTGAAAGGATATTGACCACAATTTAAAGTGACCTATGGGATCGTGTATAAAGCTTAATTTGTTATTTTTTAGTTTATATTTTTTTGTATTCAAGTTTATTTATGTTTTTAAGTATTTTTAGTTATTAGTTGTTTAGTTTTTTTACTTTCCGTGTTTTAATGTTTTAAATTGTTGTTTTTTTCCGTTTTTTTTTTTGTTTTGGAGTTTTTACCTTTTGAGGTTCTTAAGTTTTTATGTATTTTTTTATTTTTTGTTTTAAAGTTTAAATTTTTTTTGTTTTAAAGTTTTATTTTTGTTTTAAAGTTTTTTTTTATGTTTATTAGATTTCAAGATTTTAAGTATTGCAGTTTAGAAGTTTTGTAGTTTTAATGTTTTGAAGTTTTAAAATTTTGCAGTTTTCAAGTTTAAAAAAAATAAGTTTTAAAGTTTTTTATGTGTTTAAAGTGTTTGAAGCTTTAAAAGTTTTTAAAGTTTCTAAAGTTATTTTTTTTTTCAGCAGTGCCTGCGCCGAAGAAAACGACTTCCCGCAAGTTTCACACATCGGTCTCGCAGGGTTGTTACGGACGGCGCGGATCGCGCGGATGGCGCGTTTCGCGCGGATCTGGCGCGGATTGGCTAGCTAATTTTGCTCAGGCGCGGATTTCGCGCGGATGGCAATTTTGATAAATAAATTAATTGAGAGAGATAGAATAACTTTCAAGTTATTAAGAAAAATATTATCAGGAATTACGATGATTTGTTTTTTCCTTTGAGTGCAAGAATTTCATAATTTTTATTAGTTGAATTTTCTTCTGAAAATGTTTGTTTGTATTTTCTTAGTACGAAACGTCAAAAAGTGAAGATGAAGATTATGTAGAAATTATTTTTTATATGTTTCTTGTCATTTCTTAACATCTCCGGCTCTGAATATTTAATTTCTTTTGAGCTTTGAGTAATGATTTTTAACCTCATTTATTTTTAATTTTATATTGGATTTATTCAATTTTTAATTTTGTAAATCAAATATTACAAACTTTTCCCGAAGATATAGACATTAGAATGTGTAACAAAAACTATTTTTGGGGCTTGTTCTGGTGGGCCCCAAATAACAGAAGCTGGCCTCCACTTACGAATTTTGGAATGGACTTTAATCGGTAGAATTTTGTTTTTCTAAATTTAAACATTCTTGGCGAAAACCAAAAGATCAGAACATTCAATTAATTAATAGTTTTTATTATAACAAAAAAAAATTAAAATACATATTAATTTTATTTCGAAATTTCTATAATCGTATTTTAAAAAATCTGAAATTTTGAAATTCAAAATTTTAGCAATCTGAAATTCAAAATACCAAAAATTTGGGTAATCGAAAATTTGAAGATTAAAAAAAAATCAAAATTAAAAAGTCAAAATTTAAAAACTAAAAAATATCAAATTCAAAACAATATAGAAAAAATTCTCAAATCTAATCAATTTTTAATATTCTTAAGCTTATAAATTCTAAAACTCTAAAACCTTAAAATTCTTAAATTCTAAAATCCCAAATTCTAAAATTCTAAAATTCTAAAATTCTAAAATTCTAAAATTCTAAAATTCTAAAATTCTAAAATTCTAAAATTCTAAAATTCTAAAATTCTAAAATTCTAAAATTCTAAAATTCTAAAATTCTAAAATTCTAAAATTCTAAAATTCTAAAATTCTAAAATTCTAAAATTCTAAAATTCTAAAATTCTAAAATTCTAAAATTCTAAAATTCTAAAATTCTAAAATTCTAAAATTCTAAAATTCTAAAATTCTAAAATTCTGAAATTCTAAAATTCTAAAATTCTAAAATTCTAAAATTCTAAAATTCTAAAATTCTAAAATTCTAAAATTCTAAAATTCTAAAATTCTAAAATTCTAAAATTCTAAAATTCTAAAATTCTAAAATTCTAAAATTCTAAAATTCTAAAATTCTAAAATTCTAAAATTCTAAAATTCTAAAATTCTAAAATTCTAAAATTCTAAAATTCTAAAATTCTAAAATTCTAAAATTCTAAAATTCTAAAATACTAAAATTCTAAAATTCTAATATTCTAAAATTCTAAAATTCTAAAATTCTAAAATTCTAAAATTCTAAAATTCTAAAATTCTAAAATTCTAAAATTCTAAAATCCTAAAATTCTATAATTCTAAAATTCTAAAGTTCTAAAATTCTAAAGTTCTAAAATTCTAAAATTCTTGAATTCTCAAATTCTAAATTTCTTAAATGTTTTTATTTTTAAATTCTTAGTTCTTAAATTCTTAAATTCTTGAATTCCAGAATTTTTGAAATTATGAAAAGACATTATTTTAAATATCGGAAATTATATTTCTTTCGGAGTGAAATTTTAGCGAGCATTTTGGATTACAAACTGTATAAAAATTCTAAGATTTTGAATATTTAGACTTTCGAAATTTAAAATTTTACCATGTTATAATTTTAGATTTTGATTTTATTTTGAGGTTATATTTTTCTAATCTAATCTAATCTAATTGAACGCAAGCGCAGCCAGTCCGAAAAAGCATCCTGGAAGAACTTGAGGTTATATTTTTGAAGTTAAATTTTTAGGTTTTTAAATATTGTATTTTCTATTTTGAAGTTTTTTTTTCACGTCTCTTGAGGATTTTTTTTAAATGGATTTTTTGCTTTCATTCTTTTGGAGCCTTTAAACATAAAACGAGTTTTTTTAATCAAATTCTTTCTGAATTAGTTTTTCATCGTTAAAAAATAAAATTTCTTAAATGTTAGTCGCGATATTTTTTTATATGGCGTGGATTTCGCGCGTTTCGGATTTTATGTCGGCGCGGATTTTTTTTCGACTCTCCTGTAACAACCCTGTTCTCGTTTCCGGCAGGGCGGGCATGTTCCGGTGCCTGCGCAGCGTTTAGTTTTTTTTACTTTCCATGTTTTAAAGTTTTAAATTTTTGTTTGTTTTCTGTTTTTTAGATCTTTAATTTTTTTTTTTTTGGTTTTGGAGTTTTAAAATTTTTAAGTTCTTAAGTTTTTATGTTTTTTATGTAATGCGGTTTTGAAGTTTTGCAGTGTTTTTGTTTTGGAGCTCTGAAGTTTTAAAGTTTTAAAATTTTGCAGTTTTCAAGTTTTCAAAGATTTTCTAAGTTTTCAAATGTTTTAAAGGTTTTAAGTTTGTTGAGTTTGTCAAGTTTGTTAAATTTGTAAAGTTTGTAAAGTTTGTTAAGTTTGTAAAGTTTGTTAAGTTTTTTTAGTTTGTTGAGTTTGTTAAGTTTGTTAAGTTAATTGAGTTTGTTAAGTTTGTTAAATTTGTTAAGTTTGTTAAGTTTTTTATATATTTTAAGTTTGTTAAGTTTGTTAAATTTGTAAAGTTTGTAAAGTTTGTTAAGTTTGTTAATTTTGTTAAGTTTAAAAGTTTAATAGTTTAAAAGTTTTAAAGTTTTAAAGTTTAAAAGTTTTAAAGTTTTAAAGTTTTAAAGTTTTAAAGTTCTATATTTTTTTAAAATTTGAAAGTTTTAATGATTTTTTTTTTAATTTTGATTTTTTAAGTATTAAAGATTTTTAGTTTTTATCTTTTTAATTAGTTTTTAAAAAATGCTTCCAGTTTTTTTTCGTGTTGTAATTTTTTAATATTTTAGTTTTTAATTTTAACTGAAATTTAACGCAAGATCATCCTTCCATTTCCAAAACTTTTACTCACCTTTCTCTTCTCCAACTGCTCAACCTGCTCCAAAAACCGTTTCCTCTCCTCGGGAATAAAAACCTCTTTCCCACCATTCTGACCCTCACCTTCCGCACCACCACACCCCTCCACCTTCCCCGGATCCCGAAACCGACTCTTGGAAAACTCGCACCGCTTCAGCGCCGTATGCTTCCTCCATCCACCAATCGTCTCGAACATCGCCCCGCACCGTTCGCACCGGTTCTGCTTGTAGTGCAAACTCCGGTGCTCCACCATCGACTTCCGGTGGCGGTACTTTTTCCCACACACGTCACAACCCCACCGCTTGCCGTCCTCTTCGCGCTTCCGGTGGGCGATCTTCCGCTCCTGGAAGCTCGCATCGCAGTCCGCATTCTTGGACAGGTGGTTCCGGAGGCCACTCTTCGAGTTGTACCGAGCGCCACAAGCTGCGCAGTTGTACCGATCGTCGATGTGGACCTTCTCGTGGTCGCCGAGGGTTTGCTGGTGGGAAAACTGGCGCCCACAGAAGCGGCACGAGAAGGCCTTCTTTTCCTGGTCCTTTTTGTAACGGTGACCTGTTTTGTGCAGACGGAGGGACATGGCCGACAGGAACCGGCTTTCGCAGATGTCGCACTCGTAGATGAAGTTCTTTTTGGCTTTGGAGGGTGGTTTGAGGGGAACCAGGGGTCTTTCGACGGATTCGGATTCAAGCACTTCCGGTGACTTCGCGCGAACGTCTTCAGACTGTGCTATTGTTTGAGGTGGAACTTCCTCAACAATAACCGGTGTGGAATTGTTCGATTCTCTTTCAACAGTTTCGATCACGGGTTCAGCAGGCTGGCCACAGACCAGCTGGAGCGGTTGCTGAATTT
The DNA here is from genome assembly GCF_016801865.2 of Culex pipiens pallens. Taxonomy (NCBI): domain Eukaryota; kingdom Metazoa; phylum Arthropoda; class Insecta; order Diptera; family Culicidae; genus Culex; species Culex pipiens. The sequence goes on along the minus strand of NC_068938.1, from coordinate 194,100,263 downwards.
GGATGTTTTCAACGATCCGGATCGTAGGTGAGTGGTGCAGGGAGACATTTCTGGCAGCTGTTGTAAATACAATTTGTTTCATTATTGGTCAACAATTCTAGCATTATTCAGTTATCTCACCTGGGATTATGTGGACGATGTTGGCTGGATTAATTCCGGCGGCGGAGACCGGTTGGACGACGTCCGGCTTGATCTGGTACAGCTGGTTTGGCAGCGCGTAGCTGTACAGTACAAACTCGTGGGAATTGTTCATTTTTCATAAAGCAAAAAACACTAGAAACCACTAAAAATTAAAATTAATTTTAAAATATTACTGAAAATGTTTGTAAATAAACCTCAAGCGAAACAAGCAAGCTGATTTTGACATTTCTCGATGCACTGAAACAAACTAGCACACTGATTTGGTGCAGAGATTTGCATCTAGCGCCGGGGGATGATTGGTGTCAAACCATCGGGGTTTGAGTGTACATTGTTTTTTTTAACAAATCTGTAACAACTTTTCAATAGGGCGAAACCCTCAGATGTAAACAAACTGAGTTTTTGTCAGAATCATATAAAGCGAACAAAACTGATTCTAAAACACCATCCATCATCACAAAATTCCGAAAATATGTAGTTTTACAAGCAAAAAACAAAAGGGCTAATCAACAACATCAATCAAAACAAACCAAATTGAGTTTCCGCCGAGGGGCAGGACACATCTAATCAATTATTGTAACGCTAATCAACTAGCGTAATTTTCTGTCAATTAGCTAATCAATTAGCGCTGAACTGACACGTCATTCCCACCCCGATTTAAACTATCTTGTCATATCGAGAAGAGTCATTTTGACAGCAGCAAACGTGTTTTGTTTCCAATGTTTTTGGAAGGATTCTAAAACCCCGATTCGGAATTTCGTGAAAATTGCTCCTTCCAGGACGACATTTATCGTTATTCCTGTGGTCCAAGCGAAAGAGGTGGACTGCGGCACCAATCCTGGTCATTATTTTCGGAGATTTATTTTTTATTTTGAGTGAGAAGTATGGTTTTGAATCACAAATAAAGGTTCAATCTTTGGTGTCCCCAGTGGAACTTCCCGGAGACCGAGATTTTGTTAGATGGTCCTGGAGTTTCTCCGCATCAGGTACCGGCGGATGATGCTTCCACCGAGTCGTTTTTATCGTTGGGGGGTCTGTATGAAGTTTTTGTTTTTGACACGGATTTCTTTAGATGCTGCCAACTCAGCAAAACTCCTTTTTCCGGTGGCACGATTTTTGGTTCTGCTACCGCTTACTGCTATTGTGGCAGTAACGATCTAAAAACGTGGCCCAGATAGGTTGGGCTGGCCGTAACCGGAAGGTTTGCTTTTTTCACAGACAGATAACCGGAAACAAGGAAGCAAGCACGGTTCTAATAATTCAGACCATTCGAATCGAACTTCTTCCGGAGGGGAATTTTAAGGCGCTTCGAAGTTGCGGACCTTCATGGAAATTGCGGATAATTCAACGTTTGACGAGTTAGAAGAGGAAAAGAATAGTTTACGATGTCCAGAATGTTGTTGCCTGGGTAATATGATCACTATTTCCATTGTGATTCCGGCAGTGCTAATTACCAAAAGATCATCATTGACGTGGGCCAGTTCTTGAGCTGTACTTTCATTCAAAAGAAATTCCCCCACCCCCATATGTAAAACCAAAGTTTATTTTACACGCAATCTCCAGATTAGAATGATAATCCGGATATCCCCAATTTAGCACTCGTGTTACAAATGATAGCCTTTTCGAGACACGAGATCTGCTCAACACCAACAATGTTTCGTAGTCCAGGAATGTACTCTTGAGCGAATCCTTCCGAGTGCGGTCCAACCGGGCAATCACGTCCAGGTGCATCGTGTTGTTCCCCTAGTTCCAACTGTAAATGTTCACGCTGCCGTCCTTTAGCAGGTGGAAAAGCGCCCGATCTCCGTCGTACTTCCACTCGCACTTAAATCCTTCCCGTCGAATCGCTCCAACACTTCCTGAACGCCCTTGGTCGAGTGCGCCAACATTTTTGAATTCGTTTTTGAATCAATTTTGAAAAATTAACCTCGCGGTCCTTCTTGATAGAAAAGCTCCTACTTGACAGCTCGTTCCAAGGGGACCATAGTCCATCGAAGAAATGTTGTCTTGTCAAAAAAAATGTTTGCATTAAAATGAAAAAAAAGATCAGAAATGGTATTTAATCGTGTTTTTTTACCGTTGTACATAGAAATTGACATAGGGCTTTAGATACAATTAAGACATTTTTAAATTATAATTTTAAAATTGAGAAATTTAAAAAGAATAAAATCAGAAATTCAAAAATGAATAAAAAAATAAATAAGAAAAATACAAAAAAGACTTAAATACTTACAAAAATTCAAAAAATAAAATGCTTAATGTCCAAATTTTAAAATTCAAAACATCCAAATTTTAAAATTCAAAACATCCAAATTTTTAAATTAAAAATTTACAAATTTTTAAATTCAAAAATTCGATAGTTAAAAACAATCAAAATCTAAGAATCCAAACATAAAAAAGTCCAATGTCCACAAATCGCTTCCTTGCCCTGATAAAAAGTGTAAACTAACCGAATAAATTCCAATTCCAAATAAAAAAAAAATATTCCAACTTAAAAATATTTGAAATTAAATAAAATTTGGATTCAAACATAAAAATTGTGAAATTCAAAACTAAAAATATGTTGAATATATATAAAAAATAAGGTTTAGGACATAAAAATTAAAACACTCAAATTGAAAATTTGTAGAAATTATAATTTTGAAAAAAATAAATAAAAAATCAGCAAATCAAAATGTTTAAAAAATTCTAAGAAAAGAAATTCAAAAATCTAGGAATTTACTTCCAATTTAAAATATGATATAAAATATTTGATTTTCTAGCGGCATTATAGTAAATAATAATAAAAATCCAAAAATTCATAATTCAAGCAAAACATTGTAAAACGGCCGTTGTCATTTTTCAAAACATTGAGAAAAACGAGGATGAAGTCTGCGGTTAGTTTTTCAATTCGTATTTTAAACATATTTGACTGACTTTTGATATTATTCATATAAAAAACGCAAAACTAGTATTGTTATGTTCCCCCGTATTCAATTTTCTGAAAACATTTCATTATTGCTGTAAAATTGATGATAAAATTACATAGGCCTCTTAAAAAAGTTAACAACATGCGAGATCGATTAAGCCCTTTGCGTTTTATCGCCTTTGTAAACATTGGCGTGTTTCATTTTCCATTTGGGCCCTACGTCAAACGGCCAAACACGACGTCAGGATTTGTTTTTGTTGTTCTTTTGTTTTTTGGCCTCGCAGGCCAAACCAAAACAAATTAAGATTTCGTGTTAGGTCTTTTGCACCAAAGACATTTTTTTCTCGTTTTACTTAATTTTTTTTAAAATTATTAACAAACCGGTAGTGTGGCAGGCTTACAATGTAGGGCAAGTTATTTACGAGTTTTATAACGCTTCGCAGTCACCGACGAACTCATCTGGATAAGCCATTTGCATGCGATTTTTGTAATTTAAGAGTTCGTCTCAAGTAAGTAGCTGAGGTACTCATTTAAGTCACTGCTCATTACCAATGATTTCTTGCCAGATGCCAGCTCAAGACCCACATGCTGGTGCACACCCAGCAGCGTGATCATGTTTGCAAGTTTTGCGGAAAGGCTTTCTACGCGAGGACGGTTCTTACGTTGCATCTGCGTTCACACACGGGCGAACGACCCTATGCCTGCCACGTTTGCGACTTTAGCCATGCACACCGGATTCTGTACGTGAAGCACATGCAAAAGTTTCACCCGGGAGAGGAGATTCGAACACTAGCAGAATTGCAACGGTTGGCGGCCAAAGCAACTGCCGAAGGTGGTGGACCAGAGAAGTAAGTCAAATGATGTGATAACATCGATAAAATACAAAATAAGTTTAACGCTTCATTCGTTTATTCATTGAAGAAAAGCCAAGTCAATCTTACTCAAACCCATCATGCCTTCCCAAAATTTCAATCTCTTCCAACTTGTAGGTCACGCCTGCATCTGCTTCTCCCTCGATAAACTCTTCCTCCAGTCGTTCCTCTTCTTCCCCGTTCTGCTCCTTCTGCTGCAGTGCGCTGGCAATCGCTGCCAGCCGTTTCATTTCGGCTAGCGTCCGGATTTCCTCCCCCGGGTGAAACTTTTGCATATGCTTCACGTACAGAAGGCTCTGGCGATGCGGTTCGGGCAAAACAAGGCGGACGAGATTCAGTTTGTGTCCGTTGATAAGCTGTTCTTCGGGAAGCAGATTCCGGTCAAGGAGTGCATGGAGGACAATTTCTTCGAGGTTATTGACACCGGCCAGGACTAAGCGTCCCGCGTTTTGATGTTCGTGTTCCTACCCCCCACCGAATTCAACGCACTGGACAAACTCCTTGCTCGCCTCACCTCGTCGCCGGACATCCTCTGCGAGGTCGTCAACGAGGGCATTTCCGCGCCCCGTCGACATGAAGACCGTACTGGGCTGACTAGGCATGGGCAAGCTGTTCGAAAATTCGGCCAACTTCTCTGGCTTATCGAAGAAAGCCCAGATCGGCGAAGTGCTGCTAAAGTCCAAGATCACCGTCAACGAGGAGGGCGTGATGGTTGCGTCCGCGACGGTCGAGTTCAGCTTCCGATCGTCGTGACCTGACGATCCGGCCATGTTTCACTGCAACCATCCGTTCATCTTCGTCATCTAGGATTACGCCACGCAGGCCGAGCTGTTCAACGGAGGTTACTGCCAGCCAGAGTGATGCAAGAAGCAGGAACCGGCCGTGGACTCAAGGGAATCAGAAGTAGATTTAGTTTCGTTCCAAATAGATTTTGCTGAGTGCTTGAAATATTTAGACAAGCTCGTCGATTCGTGGGTGATGGTCACGTTTGAGTTGAAGCTTAGCGTTGTCTGCCGGGACAACGACTGAAAGCATTCGTCAGTTGTGCGGCTGAACAGTTAGCAGGAATGTCTGTATAAGGGTTACGACCTGGACAGCCGTAAACCGGGACAACCTGAGATTTTTAGCTTTTTTCAATAAAAAAAAATAAACAATTTTAGTTTTTGCTATATAAACTGCTTTATTTCAGGCCGCATTTGATCAGTGATCTACCTTCCTGCTACCAACATTCTTCCAACGGATCTAGGTCCGCCTCGAAATGATCATCAATGACATTTTGCCGCTTCCGTCCGCGCTTCGGGGCAACCAGATTCTTCAAAAGGGCTTGGTAATACGGCTTGTTCGGCTCACTCACGTATTTGAGCAAGCTCTTCAAATCGGAAAGCTTTTCCTGAGAAAGCTCAATCGGTTGATCTGTGATCGCTGGCATTTCCGGCAATTCCGGGTCGACGTTTTCGCGAATGATCGTGAAGCTTTGAAAGTCTTCAGCACGAGGGTCGATTTTGTAAAATACTACTCCAGGTGCTGCCGTCGTGTATTTGAAGACCATAGCTTGCTGAAACAAGATTGGCTCGCCTTGATCATTCAGTTTTGGTCGCTTGTACCGGCAAGATAAGTTTTTGAACGCAAGGAATTGAGACTGCTCCATTTCGTACACAGCGAGTGGCACCTTTCGCGGAACTTGAGATATCAACACCGCCCAATCACGCGGGATTTCAACGCTGAGTGAAGTTTTGCGTTTCGCACGTTCTATTGCTCCGTGGACACCATCGACCTCCATGTGGGAGTGACCACTGACCATATATTTGTGTTCCACAGTCAGGGCCTTCCCACATGAGGCGCGTTGTTCAATCAGTTGCGTGAAATACATACAATGTACAAAGTTGGCATTTTGCCCTGCACACCTGTCCGTGTAGTAGTTCACGTGCTTGACATCGTCGAAGTGCGGATCATCGAAATGGATTTTCAGACAGGACGCGACCTCTTGCGAACCTCTTTTGGCAATTGACTCGTTCCAGAGGAAACAGTGGCTGGTATTGGTACCACCTGAGCTCCGGAACAGGGTAAAATTATAGGTGTATAACTGCCGTTTGTAGTATGATTCGCCAGACCGGAGGTGAGGTGTTGGTAAGTTCTTTTGAAGATCACCTGAGAATATTGTTAGAATGTTGATAGAAACATTTTCTTGCAAACGCGCAACATTCCTCCGCAGGCAGGCAGGTAATATGTGTATGTATACGTTCGTCGAGAGTTAACAACCTAAAATACATTTTCATATTAAATATTGAACAACAGACAGAGCTATTAATCTTACATTGTGGTACGCAACGAGCTTAATGAGCACATGATTGCTCAAAAACTGGTTCTGTGCAGAGGAAGTTAACTTTAGAAAAGTCTTGAAAAATAGCGCTCGCATCTCATCCGAAAACGTTTCGTGGCACTTAAGCTTCTTGCACTCGCATGGTGTTTTAAGTTGTCTTGCCGGAGCCATCGTTCCGTTCCGGCGAAGGTATGGCAAACCCTTTGCTCGAAGATCTCGATTGCTTGTTGTCTTTTTCTTTTGTTTCTTTTGGATCGCGTCGATGTTCAAGTCTTTGAAATCTCCGGCTGGCACGTTCAGCGTCGTCGTAGGTGCTGCGCTATGGGCAGTTGCAGCGTCAACTGAAAAAAATGATTGTTCATTAGACTGATTAAAATTTGAGCTTTTTCGGAGCTACCCCCTGAACCCCTCCCTCTTAGTCGTTGAAGTTTGTATAGGAAACATTGTCAAAATATTTGAAGAAAAGCAATCGTTTTAGTTTTTTATCTGTGGAGTCATTCTCTCGTATCAGTTATCGCAGTGGTAACCAAACTGCGGCCCGCGGGCCGCATGTGGCTCACCATGATCTTCAAAGAATTGTAATTTTCCTTTTTGATTGGGACTGATAATTACAATCGTTTTAATAATTTTGTATTGGTTGAGTAGCAAGGTAAAGAAAGTGGGACCAGTCGTCGTCCGGTGGGTGGCCTACCGGAACAAAGAACCGCACGTGACCCAGTGCAAGAACTGCCTGCAGTTTGGTCACGGAACCAGTAACTGCCATCTCAAGCCCAGGTGCAGCAGCTGTGGGGGTGCCCACAGCACGGAAAAGTGCAAAGCAGAAGAAACGGAAGCCAAGAAGTGTGTCAACTGCTCTGGATCTCACGAGGGTCTGGACCGCAGCTGTCCCAAACGATCGCAGTTCATCCAGTCGAGGCAGCAGGCGTCCAAGCCAAAGCCGCCAGCATGGAAGAAGGACAAACAGACTCCGGCAGGAGCCACGTTGACCGCGGCAGATTTTCCTCCGCTACCTGGAGCGGTGCCGTCCGTCGGGACGGAAGAAAAGCATCCTCGTCCCGCAGGAAGAAGTCCAGATAATACTGGCGCCGGCGCCGGTGCAACCCCGAAGGCGGATCAAGGCGAACCGAAGCTGTACAGCGAGTCGGAGCTGTGGTCCATTTACAGAGAATACAGAGGTCGCTTGAGGCAGTGCAAGGCACCCGAGGAACAGATTGACGTGATCGGACACTTGCTGACACATGGCACGAGAAAATGATAATCTAGATCAGTTCCGTTTTTTTTCTTTTATTATTTTTTGTACTTTTGATCCCCGGTCCTAACCTGGTCACATCACCTAAAAGGACCTAATAAAAATAAGTTATGAACAAAAAAAAATAGTTTTGTATTGTATTGGTAATAATATTTAAAATTCCCGCCGAATCTCAAAATGCAGAAATGAAATTAAAATTAAATTATTAAATTATAAAATTATAAAATCATAAAATTATAAAATTATAAAATTATAAAATTATAAAATTATAAAATTATAAAATTATAAAATTTTAAAATTATAAAATTATAAAATTATAAAATTATAAAATTATAAAATTATAAAATTATAAAATTATAAAATTATAAAATTATAAAAGTATAAAATTATAAAATTATAAAATTATAAAATTATAAAATAATTAAATTATAAAACTATAAAATTTTCTGTTTTTTTAAAGAAATTTAAATTATTTATTTCTTCATTTTGTTTTAAGTAATAATTGCTGTTAAAAGTTTTTGAATGAACATATATATGCTATTTTATTTAAACTTTTGAATACTTTTATTCTTTTTATTTTTCCCTCCAAAGAATTTTTTTAATGAAATTTAAATTTTTGATTTCTTAACTTAGTTTATAAATAATAATTGCCGTTAAAAGTTTTTGAATGAACATTTATATTCTATAGAATTTTAACAATCATTTTATTTTCCCTTCGATCTGCATACTAGCCTTATATCTGAGACTCGGTTTCAAAAATGTGTATACTTAAAACTTAAGTGCTTATAACTTTTGATAGGGTGTCAGATCTTCAATCTTTTGGACGCGTTGGAAAGGTCTTCTGATTACCCATCGACTGAGTCGCGTAGCCTAGTGGTAACGCTTCCGCCTCGTAAGCGGTAGATCGGGGTTCAAATCCCGACTTGGAAAACACAACTGACGATCTTTTTCCTTCTGGATTCGATTGTTTAATAAAGGGAAGGTAGTGTATCATCACAAGCTGGATATTATTTTGACACCTTAGAGAAAGCGATCCATGGAAAGTTAACATTAAGTTAAGAAATAGCCGCTTTGAAAATGCGTGCCCGATACTCTTCATGGGTCATGGAAAAAATTACTTATCCAACGATGGGTTGCAAAACGGTAAAAATCGGTTCAACCAGCACCGAGATAATCAAGGGTAATTATTTCGATCAACCACCACACACACACACGGCCGATATGTATAGTGATGGTGGGTCTAGGAAGTCAAATTATACATTTATTTTTTGAGTGAGCCTTTCCTAATTGAGGTGAGGAAGGCAAACCCGACTGTCCTGTAGTCCTGATTCTCCCCTGACTGTGGAGTCGGAGCTGGAATTGGTGGAGTCGAGTCTTTCTGAGGATGCGGAGTCGGAGCCGGCAAATACTGGAGTCGGAGTCAGAGTCACTAAATCTTCAGCATCCGGAGTCGGTGCCAGAGTCATCTTATTTTAAACAAATTTGTATGTGAGTTGTTGTTGGAGGCGGTGGCGTCAGGTCTTTTCGGAAAGTTGAAGTCTGAGTCGAAGTCGGAGTCGCTGAATCACGAGAAGCCGAAGGCGGAGCCGGAGTCACTTCAAAACGTACCCAATTCCCCAGCCCAGAAAATAATTTTGGAATTCACTCACCGTGTCCACCGAGGTTGTCGTTTAGTTTTCTCTTGGGCACGATTACACTTTCTGAAACAATAAAGCATTTTAAATAAATTTTATAGAAAAATTTAAGAATTTTAACTGCAATTTATACCAGATGTACTTGCGTTCGTTTGCAGTGGGTCGATCGTTTCCAGCGGGTCATGGTCGTCGAAGAGACTTAGGTTCGCGTACGGCATAAAGTACTGTTCCACGAGGCTCACGTGTATCACGTACGGTGTTGACTCCTCTCCATCACTTTCCACGTCTACTTCGGCGTCATATTCTGCTTCTTCCGGGTGTTCTTCGCTGCCTTCGTCTTCGTCCTCTGCGTCTTCAAAACCAGCATCATCGAATAAGCAGTTGTTTCTGCTAATCACTGTGATGTCCCCAAAAGGGTCTTCATCCGGAAACTCACGCCTATTTGGGGATGACGTTGTAGGGAGACGTTTGGGAGCGGGCAGGTTGTTAGATGTTTCTTTAGCTTCCTTATGTGTGTTCGTCGTAAATTCCAGTTGATGCGCAGACAGCTTACGCCGTATTGGACTGATTGCTGCGATGTCTTCGGCTTCACCATCCTTTTCAGGGCTTCCGATTAGCGAAGCCGATGGTGAGCCATGTCCGATTGACCGGCCGCTGTTGAAACTTGTAACCAACACTCCGACACGTGTACGCTTCAGCTGAGTGTTCTGGGTGGCGTTAAGCGAAAGTAGAACGCGTCCATTTGATCGGCCGCTGCTGTTGAGGCTTGTAACTGACACTCCAGAACGTTCGCGTTTCAGCTGGGGTTCCTGCGTAAGGTTGTGCCGCTGACGCGATGCTTCCGGTGCTCCTCGGGCTGACGTATCGAGGCTGCTGTTTGCGGCGAAACTAGTGCGCTTCAGCTGAGAATCCTGGGCGTCGTTATGCGACGTTGGACCGCGTTCATTTGATCGGCCGCTGCTGTTGAGGCTTGTAACTGACACTCCAGAACGTTCGCGTTTCAGCTGGGGTTCCTGCGTAAGGTTGTGCCGCTGACGCGATGCTTCCGGTGCTCCTCGGGCTGACGTATCGAGGCTGCTGTTTGCGGTGAAACTAGTGCGCTTCAGCTGAGAATCCTGGGCGTCGTTATGCGACGTTGGACCGCGTTCATTTGATCGGCCGCTGCTGTTGAGGCTTGTAACTGACACTCCAGAACGTTCGCGTTTCAGCTGCGGTTCCTGCGTAAGGTTGAGCCGCTGACGCGATGCTTCCGGTGCTCCTCGGGCTGACGTATCGAGACTAGCATTGGTTCGCTTCACGGACTGTTGTGTTGTGTCTAGCACACCACTGCTGGATGGTTGCTTGCTGGATGATCGTTCGCTGTAGGCACTGAGAGTGCTGACGTCACTGTTGGTAATATTCTTGAATGGCTTCCGTCGCTCGGCATAGGCATGGGTTAAGTCAATGTCTGTTGCCGTCAGTGTGCTTTCGCTTGTCTGGTTTACGCTGGACACATCGGTCTCATCCGCTACAGAAGCGTCCAGCATCATTTGAGCTGCTTCTGGAAATAGAACATAAAATATCGGTTAAATTATCATTCCATTTTATGGTGATCGGTTTCTCCTACTCCTACTATTATTCCTCCAGAAAGCAAGCTGTTTCATAAAGTTTACATGAAAATAATATAATAAATGTTGGTAATCTTACCTAGCAATAAATCGAAATTGCTAAAAAGATCGAAATCCATAATTAAATGTAAATTTTACATTGATTTTTTCTCCAAAAAAGGCAGCGAGCGAGGCGGCGAGCTTAAAACACGAGGCAAAACACTTTTTTGACAGCAGCCGTTCCATTTTCCACATAGGTCCTCAAAACACAAAGCCCTAACTCAGTTGACCTAATGATGATGTTTATTTACGTATTCGGCCTCTTGTGGTGGAAGACTAACACGAAATAATAAACAACAACAAACCAACACCGAATTGAGCCCTTATCAAAAAATGAAATACCATACAAATTTTGTGAACTTTTGAGGGATGTTGTATTTTTTATGTGTAAAGGAAGTTATCCTTATGTATTTTATGCAATAATCCGATTTGTTTACATTTTTGACTTAGGACCTTTTACATTGTTTTGCTTGAATTTAATTTGTAATTTTGTAATTTTGTTGTTTTATTAATGTTTATTAATATAAAAAAATCATGACTTAAGGATTCAAGAATTAAAGAACCTAAGAATTTAAGAAATACTTAAGAATTGATGAATTCAAATTCAATACTAAATAAATAATGTTTTGACTTCCAAATATTCAAATAGAAAAAAAAAATAACAAAATAAGAAATTATTGCAAATTAAAAATATTTCAAATAATATATAACACATTCATAATTTTTTTTAACGCTAAAATTCTAAAAAAAATAATTCTTAAGTTTCTACATTCTTTAATTCTTTAATTCGGAAATTCTGAAATATATAAATTCTCAATTTCTTAAATTCCTTAATTCTTAAATTCGGAAATTCTTGAATTTTCTTATTCTTTAAGAATTTCAGATTTAAAGAAGTTAAGAATAAAGGAATTAAAAAATTGAAAATTTAAGAATTTTAGAGTTAAAGTTTTTAAGAATGCGATATTTATTATTTTCAATACTTCGAATTTTGTTCAATATTTGTTTTTTTATTTGAATATTTGGAAATATGGCAGTTTAAAGTTTTTGAATGATTTAATTATTGAATATTAAATGTTTTCATTTTTTAGTTTTCAAAAGATTGAAACATTTATTTCAATTCAATTAGTATTTATTAGATTTTACCAGCTCTGCTCCAGGATGTTACATTTGTAATTCGGAGATTTGGAGAACCTTTCAACTGAGATCAATTCATAAGCCTTTGCAGGGAGGGTACATGTTACTAAGTTAGACTTTACTAGCTGCGTGCTCTTTTAGGGATTGAAACATTTAAATTTCAGATTTTTTTTTGTTTTTTTTTTAATTGCAGATTTTCAGAATTTTAGATTTTTAAATTAAAATAAATTAAAATTTTGAAACTGAGGAATTTTATAATATTAAAATTTTAAATATTAATCTAAATTCAGAGCAAACAAAAATTTCCAACAGTTGAAAATAAAATATTGTGACCAATTGCCACATTTAAAAAATAGGATTTCGGTTCAAAAACTAGAAAAAAAACATTATTTTTACTTAAAATGGTATTTAAAACAGTTTGTATTCAATAAAATGATTGTGTAATGCAGATGAGTCATTGTGGTGCTTAAAATGTCGCTTTTCATGAGTTGCTCAATTTAATCTGGAAAATGAAGAAATAAAATAAAATGATACGTTTATAAAAATATCTTCAAATTATGGTTGAAGTTGGGCATTTCGTTCCAAGGAAGAAGGGTTCTTCTTTAATTTTTTGGACAGTGCGATTGATTAACAATTTATTTCAAATGTGTCTTTGAGTGTAAGTGCCATGTAATGTATTGTTTTATGAGTTTACAAAGTTGCGATCACGCGTGCTAAAAGATGATCCTGTGTCCCCTTCCTTAACTAACGAACATCCCCCCGCCCTCAACTTAGAGACTCTTCTTCGAGACCCGCCCCTCCTTTACCCCTTTGCCGCCGGTCGCTCCCTGCTGCTTCTTCTTGCCCTGGGGCGTTCCCTTCGCCTTGGACTTCTTTTTGGCCACGTACTGCTCCAGGTCGAACGCGTCCTCGTCGTCGTCCCCGTCGCCGTACTTTTGCGCCAGTTTGTCCAGCAGCGAGGCAAATCCGGCCTGTCGATCCGCCTGCCGCAGGGCAATCTGCTGCTCCAACGAGGTGGCGCCGGACGCCGACTGTCGCTTTTCGTTCTCCTTCTTCTCGAGCTTCTCCTTGATGGCCGCGGCTTCCCGCGCTTCCTTGGCGTACTTTTTGTGCCGCCGGTCCCGCTTGGCTTTGGGTTCTTCGGTGAAGATTTTGTACTCGGGGACTTCCCCGGCGGCGATCATCTCCTTCACGATCACGGCAATCCGCGGTTCGTCCTCGCAGTTCATGAACGGGACGCTGTTCAGCATGTGGTTCAAGCAGCCCTTGCCGCCCAGGTACGCCTTCCGGATGTCGTTCCGTTCCAGCTCCGAACCGGTGTACTCCTTCTCGAAGTTTGAGATGTCCTCGGTGGTGATCGGCTTGAAGAACTGTTGCCACATGGCCAGCCAGTTCGCTCCGAGCGATTCCTCATCGTCGTCGTCAATGATGCCCTTCTCGTCGTACAGGGCCCGCTTTGGAGCATCCGACAGAACGGAGTGAATTTTGCTCAGAACCTTAAACTTTTCCGTCGCTTCCTGTTTGTCCTCTTCCTTGACCCGATCCGGGTGGACCTTCAGCGAGAGCTTATAGTACGCCTTCTTGACTGCAAAGCAAACGAAAAGTTACCTTCCGGAACCACCCTCCATCAGCAACCAAGAACTTACTCTCACTCTCCTTGGCCTTTTTGTCCACCTCGAACAGGGCGTAAACGTCCCGGGTGCCGTAAAGCTTCTCGCACAGGTCCAGCGTCGATGGCATCTTGGAGGATCCGAAGGTATCACTAAAATGCACAATGTCACCGTTAACACTCGAGTTATTTAGCAAAATTGTGAAATTTTACCAGAAAACGACAAGGGAATTTGAGTTGAAGGTTCGGCGCAGCTTGCGAACCCGGACCAGACAGAAGAAAACAATCGTTTGAAAGCGCGGGCTTCTGTCGGTTTTGATTGATGACAGCCCCACTGTGAAAGAATATGGCTTGTGGAAAGGAGAGAAAACTAATTCACGGTGAATTGGAACTGTCAATTTTATTCTGAAATTTTAAAATTCCAAGATTCAAAAATTCTACAATTCTGAAATTCTAAAATTCTAAAATTCTAAAATTCTAAAATTCTAAAATTCTAAAATTCTAAAATTCTAAAATTCTAAAATTCTAAAATTCTAAAATTCTAAAATTCTAAAATTCTAAAATTCTAAAATTCTAAAATTCTAAAATTCTAAAATTCTAAAATTCTAAAATTCTAAAATTCTAAAATTCTAAAATTCTAAAATTCTAAAATTCTAAAATTCTAAAATTCTAAAATTCTAAAATTCTAAAATTCTAAAATTCTAAAATTCTAAAATTCTAAAATTCTAAAATTCTAAAATTCTAAAATTCTAAAATTCTAAAATTCTAAAATTCTAAAATTCTAAAATTCTAAAATTCTAAAATTCTAAAATTCTAAAATTCTAAAATTCTAAAATTCTAAAATTCTAAAATTCTAAAATTCTAAAATTCTAAAATTCCAAAATTCTAAAATTCTAAAATTCTAATTTCTACAATTCTGAAATTCTAAAATTCTAAAATTCAGAAATTCTAAAATTCTAAAATTCTAAAATTCTAAAATTCTAAAATTCTAAAATTCTAAAATTCTAAAATTCTAAAATTCTAAAATTCTAAAATTCTAAAATTCTAAAATTCTAAAATTCTAAAATTCTAAAATTCTAAAATTCTAAAATTCTAAAATTCTAAAATTCTAAAATTCTAAAATTCTAAAATTCTAAAATTCTAAAATTCTAAAATTCTAAAATTCTAAAATTCTAAAATTCTAAAATTCTAAAATTCTAAAATTCTAAAATTCTAAAATTCTAAAATTCCAAAATTCTAAAATTCTAAAATTCTAAAATTCTAAAATTCTAAAATTCTAAAATTCTAAAATTCTAAAATTCTAAAATTCTAAAATTCTAAAATTCTAAAATTCTAAAATTCTAAAATTCTAAAATTCTAAAATTCTAAAATTCTAAAATTCTAAAATTCTAAAATTCTAAAATTCTAAAATTCTAAAATTCTAAAATTCTAAAATTCTAAAATTCTAAAATTCTAAAATTCTAAAATTCTAAAATTCTAAAATTCTAAAATTCTAAAATTCTAAAATTCTAAAATTCTAAAATTCTAAAATTCTAAAATTCTAAAATTCTAAAATTCTAAAATTCTAAAATTCTAAAATTCTAAAATTCTAAAATTCTAAAATTCTAAAATTCTAAAATTCTAAAATTCTAAAATTCTAAAATTCTAAAATTCTAAAATTCTAAAATTCTAAAATTCTAAAATTCTAAAATTCTTAAATTCTAAAATTCTAAAATTTTAAAATTTTAAAATTCTGAATTTCTAAATTTTTTTTTGTATTTTGTTTCTTTTTATATTTTTGATTTTTTTTTATATTTTTATATATACTGTATATGCTTTTTGTATTTTTGTATTTTTAAATTTTTGTATTTTTGTATTTTGGTATTTTTGCATTTTTGTATTTTTGGATTTTTATATTTTTGTATATTTGTATTTAGATAGCAATAATAAATGTGAATCACAATAAGGCTTTCTAGTCAGAAATTTACCAACACATTCAAAGTATGTTTACATGACAGCTGGACGTTTGTTTGCATCAGGTTTCCTATCTCTTTCTAGCAAATTTTTTTTGTCAAGCGACTTCTAGCTGGTTTATTTGACTGACTGCCCGATATGTCAGCCAACATACTTCGCAGGGCTGTGACAGCTACAGCTCGATCATTGTTTGCATCAGGACACTGTGACGAGGAGTTCGTCATTTTTGAGTTAAATTATATTTTTTTCACTGGGCCTAGAAAGCCTTATCGAGAAATTAAAAAGAGAGATGTGAGCCGGTAACATGGAGTGAAACTTTCGCAAGTGTTATGGAAAACTTCACAGCAGCTTGACAGAAAGTTTAACTCCATGTTGCACTTTTAATTTCTCGATAGAAATGGAGTGAAAAATCGCGCACCCAAATCTGGGTAAACTCTCCTTCCATGAAATTGCACACTCGCCCCTCCCGCCCATCTTTTTCCCACCGGGTTCTGCCACTTTTGACAGCTGCTGCGCACTTTTCCGCAGGGGCCGCTTGCTGTCAACCCGCCACCGCCGCCGCCACAGACGACGCCATATTGGTACTTGAAGCAAAAGCGGCCGCCGCACAGTTCCGTATCGGTCCGCGTAATCTGTCCCGTTAGTGCCGGTAAAAGTGTTCCGTTCGCGGTCGAAAGTGGTCCCACCGGAAGCGCTAGGTTCCGGCGCACATTTCCTGCTAGTTTAGAGCACCGCAGCGATGGCGTCCGACGACGAAATCGACGAATCTCTCGCCGGTAAGTGTCGCGGGGCTTGCGAAATTTTCCAAAGGGACGAGACTCCATCGTTGTTCCTTGTGGCCCGTGGGAGGGATGGTGGTTTCGGCGGTGGTGGTGGTGGAAGGGGAGGGGGAAATGCATAGCGCTAGCGTTCTGCCCCGCTGCCCGGAAGATGAAAAGCGGCGAAGGAGAAGGAGGAAAGCGAAAAAGAAGTTTTGACAGCGGCAAGCTGTTGTCGGGGTTGTTGTTTTTGTTGTTGATGACGCTGCGATGATGATGATCGTCCGTCATCAACATTGTTGAGGGGTTTTGGGAGGGAGGAGGATGAGGAAGTAAATAGTGACAAAGAGGGTGGTGAAGGGAGGAGAAATGGTGGCGGTAATCACGGTGTTACACAGAATTTTTAAAAGCGGAAAATGAAGCACAATGTGAAAGGAGAGAAACAGCAACGAACTCTGTTTTTTTTTTTGTTTCTGTTGTCTTTTGTTTGTTGAGGTAGTCAGTCAGTCAGTGATGCTTGCTAAGTGGGGCTGTGGAATGTTTGTGTTTGCAAATTTGAGGGTTTATTTTGCGGAGTTTGTGCCGAGCTGTTACTTAATTTTGTTCTTTCCTTGAATTTTAGTTGCATCTTCAAGATAATTTTGCAGAATATTTAAAAACTGTCATTTGATGAAATTGTTTAGCAAGTAATAGAAAAAATAGTTCAATTTGATGTGTTTTTATTACTAGATCGTCTAGGGATCGATTCAAAACTTATGTTTATGTCCTGGAAACTACTCAACTCATTCGTTTTTCGGTTGTTTCGGTTATTAAATAATAATAAATTTTCGTCGCTTGTGACACGTCCGCAGTAAAAAGATAAGACGCGCGAGATAAACTCACAAGCGATTGCACTTAAAATTACATTTAAATTTAAAAGTTAAAAATACAATGTTTTGCTCTTCGATTTATCGGACCGATTTTGAAAACGGGAGTGGAGCCAAAACTTTGAAAAATATTTCCAACAGCCTTATTGGTTCGTCTATTATACAAGTCCTAATACAATTTTGGCAACCGCTCATACGAATAAAAATTAAATGTTTAAGTATTCAAAAATCTGTATCTTGAAACCAAATTTTCTGATCGATTTGATGTCTTTGGCAGAATTGTAGAGATTGCCTAGAATTTTTCAGATTTTTGACTTCTCATTTTTTTTTCATATGTTTTAGCTGACAAAAAATTCCAACTTTCGAGGTATAGCACAAGTTGGTTGGCAGTGTTTCATTTTTACATTTTTTTGACTTATTTTTAACATGTTTTTTACAAATTTCAAAATCTTGCACTGTTTTCGAGTTATATCCACCTCAATTGATTTTTGCTCATAACGTGTTTTTGCCTTCCTCACCTTACTGAGGAAAGGCTATAAAATCGCTCGAAAAATGAACTTCTTAATTCGACCTCGTAGACCCACCTTCACGTATACCTACCGACTCAGAATCATGTTCTGAGCAAATGTCTGTGTGGATGTGTGTAGGTGGGTGGACAAAAAAATTGTCACTCGATTATCTCCGGACTGGATGAACGGATTTTGACCGTATTAGTCTCATTCGATCCGTCTTGGGGTCCCATAGGTCTCTATTTAAAATCAGCAAGTTTAGTTAAGTACTTCAAAAGTTATGCTAAAAAAACGATTTTGGCGTAAGTCCGGAAGATTGTAAAAAGGGTGGTTTTTGCAAGAAACCCTATCATATTATACATTTTCAGAAAGGTATTAACCCTCTAACGCCCAGAGCTGTTTGCTTATCGTAAAAATAGTAAATGGCTTAATTTTGGTACAATAATGTAGGAAATACTTTACTTTGACCCACAAACATCGAATAGGGGCAAAAAAGTAGAATTTGAAGTGGTGCACCAGAGCACCATCAGGAAGATGTGTAACTTATTTTTAAATCACAAAATCTCGTTTTCTTCAAATCTATTGGTTCATTTGTTTGAAAACGCTTCGAAATGTGTTAAAAACTACTTATTCTTTGCTGTAAGACCATATTTCTGAAGTATTAACTACAAATTCTAAAATCTCTGCATTTTCAGGTTTCTTTGATTGGCTCATTCAAAACCCACAAACAACCATTTTCATGAAAAATGAGGAAAATAATAAAATTATCGGTCTAATAACAATGTTTTGTCTTGTTTATGAATAGTCAAAACGTTTATAAACTTTTGTTTTGATAAAAATAAGCTTTTTCTTTAATTTAGAAAAAAGTGCTCCTGAATATTTAGTTGCTCATATGCCTAGATGGTGCTCTGGTGCACCAAATGAAAAAGGTTGAAAAACACTTAAAACCGGTTCAAACTCACAATGTTATTCACAGGGTTTCTTGTCCAAGGTTCAAATGATACTAAAACATTTTTTGTTTCATAAAATTTTGTGTTTGGTATTTTTTACGGGCTTTCGAAAACAGGTCTTATTTATTTCCCTGAAATTGGCCCACTTTTGTTTACATTTCACACTGTAACTTTGCTTGTGCTTAACCAAATTTGATGAAATTTGGGGAGATGTTAGTATACATTCTTCATGAACACCTGCAACTTAAAGCACCATGAAAAGTTGTGTCAGTTCCGAGATATTTGAGTTCAAAGTTTTGGTGCTCTGGAGTAACCATGGGCGTGAGAGGGTTAAAAAGACCTTTCCAATGAGCCCATAACATCGAAGATCCGACAACCCTATCAAAAGTTATTAGCACTTAAGTGTTATTTATACACTTTTTGGAGGCCGGATCTCAGACATTTCAGTAAAAAATATGTCCGGGTCCATCATGCGACCCATCGTTAGTTAGATAATTGAAAGACCTTTCAAATGAGCCTAAAACATCAAGAATCTGACAACCCTATAAAAAGTTATTAGCACTTAAGTGTTATTTATATACCTTCTGGAGGCCGGATCTGAGATATTGTGATAAAAATATTGTCTGAATCTTCCATGTGAACTTTCGTTGGATAGGTTTTTTTTTATCAGACCTTGCCGATGAGCCATAAAAATTGAAGGTCTGCGAACCCTATCAAAAGAAATCAGTAATAAAATTGATTTGTTAAACATGTTAAGGGAATATTGCTATTTTTACTGAATGTATTGACTTTATGAATGTGAGGAAGGCACCAAACACCTAAAGGTGGATTAAGTATAGTTTTTTTTTAATTTGTTAAAGTCGAGAATCTTGACCAACTCTGAAAATGTTTTTTTTTATCAAGTTTAACATATATTCAATGATGTGAATTTCGTTTAAATTTCTGCTGATTTTTATAAAGGTTATTCCAAAATGTCAAAATCCAGCCCAACATTTGAAAATGTAAAAAAAAATCTTTTCAAAAAGTGGTTCTTTACTAAAATTTTCGAAATAATTTGTAATGAAAAGATCAAAAACATCATTCAGTGTTAATTTTATTAACATTGAAACTCGAATTTTTAGTTTCCGAGTTATCGCTGATGTTTTATTTATCTTGGCCATATCTCATCAACCAAAGTTGAAATAAGCGAAATGTAGAATTTTTCTCAGCCTTTTTAAATAAAAAAGAATTGCTGTAACTAGAAAACTTTATCAAAACCCCACTAAAGTATTTTATTGCAAATTTAGTTCTAAATTAAAACAAGATAAAAAAACAAAGTTTTGACCTTATTTTTAATTTTTTGATCACTATTTTCTTAAAAAATAAGTGTTTTTTTTTGGAAACAATTTATAGTAACAAAAAGAGATTTTAAAGCTTTGAATTACCACATACTATTTTGGTATGGACTGCTGTTAAATTGGAAACAAGGGCAAACTGATGTTGCAAAATGGATTCTTTGAGCATACGGAAGGCACCCATAAAAAATCAGACATAAAAAAAATAAAAAAAAAAATTATAAAAAGGCTCATTTCGTAGATATTTGCTCAGCTTAAAACGGTTCAATTTAACAAATTTTCTCTTTTCAATTGCAAATTCAATTAGACATTTGAAATTTTTGGATTATTGTTTCGAGTGCTTTTTCAAAACTAGCACAAAATTGCTTTTTTATTTGTGTCATAAAATCATTAATTTAAAAATCGAAGGAGTTTGTCAAAGTCGAGTCGTGTAAAAAAAAATAGATGCTTCGTATAATCGAGTCTGGACTGTAGGTTCTATTTTGCCTTCCTCATTGAGGTAATTCTATAATAATGCTCTAAAAATGAACTTTTCACAAAAAGCCCCTAGACCCACCTTCATGTATACTTATCGAATTGAAAACTGAACCAATGTCTGTCTGTTTGTATGTCATCTACCTTTGATATGGAAACGTCAACTTACTGTAGATTTACAAGTTTTCCAATCCATACGGCAAGTTTTTAATTTGATTACGAAGATCAGATTCATTTTCATTGATGCAAATTCCTAAGCTAAATGCAATTTTCTAATTAAAGTAGGGGAACAGGGGGTAATATGCACCCCCTAAGGGAAAACTGTAATTTCTCAACCTTAGCAGCATTTCTGTGAAATAATTGCGCTAGATGTTCTTAAACAACTATTCTTCTACGTCATCCAAGTGAAAAAAGTAATTAAAAACCTCAAATTTGTTTAAAAATAACATATTTCTGAAAACATTTTTGATTCATTTAAATCAACCTTGCGGGGCAATAGAGTTATCTAAGCCCGATCTCACGCACACTAGCTTACCATTTGTTTTTGCTGGCGACCACAAATTTTAACCTAAAAATCCATCGTGTACGTACACGCAATACATGCGCACGTAGATAGCTCTATTGCCGTTCAAGAGCCAAACTACATGCGACACCTAGTGTTGAGTAGCAGAACAGAGCGAAGAATGTCGATTGAAATTTCCCCCCTTTGAGGTTATGTATGCGAATTCTTTTTTTGTTAAATTCCAACGTTCTAAACAACTTTTGAGCAAAAATTCGAGCTGATACTTTGTTAACTTTTGATGCTCTATCATTTTAAACAATATTATTTTTTCAAAATTATTTTTTTCCAATTTTTTTATTGCGTTAATTTATAGATGGCAAAAAGTTTACACTCGTACTACTTGAATTTTTTTTTTCAAAAGTTGTTCTAAGAGCTGTAAATTCAATTTTTAGTTTGCATTCCTACACTGGTAAACAGCATTACACTTTTTTCAGTTCACTTTTACACACTTGTATGGGATTTGTCAGTTCAAGTATGATTACACACTTTCGTGTAATCATACTTGAACTGAAAAATCCCATACAAGTGTGTAAAAGCACAGTTGCAAAGTAACCGCCGGCCATACAAGTCGCATTATCAACGCCAGTCCGCAGTTTGTGCGCAGACCTTCAAGTAAACCAAGAAAACTTGCGAGCATTGCAATTATGCAATAGAAGAAGAATAGCCGTGTTGCAGTTCGCCGACTCAGCAGTGGCCTCGTCCATCATCGACAAACATCTGGTATATCAGGGTTGCAAAATCCCGATTTACCTGGACAACAACGCTGCGGAAGTTCGTGTGCTTGACCTACCTCTAGGCATAAGCAATGACGACGTAGTAAAAGTGACGAGTAAATACGGCGAAATTTTGACCATCACCAACGACCGCTGGATTAACTTCTTCCCAGGAATCCCAAATGGAGTTCGGACCCTGCGGATGTTGCTGAACAATGCTGCTGCAACAGTGACGATTATAGGCAAAAAATCGCTTTGCAAACTCAAAGCAAAGAACAAAAAATGTGCGGATTCAACTAAAAAGGTGAACCAAAAAAGCAGTACACCACCGATTGAACCTGAGCCAAGTAGCAGCAGCAGCAGTAAAAGCAACAACAGTAAATCAGACCAACATCCAAAGCAAACAAGTCAAATTGACGAAGAAGACAACGATGGATTCGAGACCGTGCTTTCTAAGCACACTCGCAAAACTCGGAAGCGCTTACAATTGACAACAAAACGAAGAGAGATGGCTGAAGAAGAAACAACAGATGGAGAAGACGAAGATGTCATAAAAGCAAAATATTATAGGAATAAGTGTTACACGGCGTGTTTTCTAGAACAACCTTATCAGGAAAAAATAGTCATCGCCACATTGAAATGTGTCTTATAGGAAATTTTCTCAGCTTTCCAATGCTTCTTAGAGCGAAATGTTTCATGGGGAAATTTCTGAGATATCTCTATTTTAAGTTTTTTGGTTTTAAATTCCTTTATTATTTATTAGAAACTTTATACTAACAGTTCAGAACACTTATCAAATGATGTGTTTCATGAGTCATTTACTCATCAAAATGTTTGCATATTTTGATGAGTGAGACAACAAACAACTTTGTAGAAGGTTGCAAACCACTAAACATTTTGAAAATTATGTTTTGTCTAAGTTTTTGAATATATGGGATTTATTCAGAAATTAAAATCAAAAAACAGTGTAAAAATGTATTTTTTACAAGAATTATTTGATAATAACATATTTTTTGTGTACAAATATCACGTGTCAACTCTGATTTAGCTTGTTCAACCGATACTTTGGCAGGTTTATGATTGTTAATGGTATTATTGAATTTTAATGAATAAATTTAATATTTTCTTAAGCGAACATTAACCAGGAACATAAATACAAATATGATTTGAAATCAAAAATGTACTACATATTACCCTGGGCTTTGTCATAATGAGTATCATAGGTTTGATGCTTGTTTGACAAAGAGTATGATTTGATCCGATGTGGAATTAAAATCGAAGTTTTCGGTATATTGCTGAAGCTTCCATTTTTACACATGGACACCACTTCATGCTACGAGAACCCACTTTGACGTAGTCTCAGGGCTTAATCGATGGCCGGTAAGCTGTCATCGAGACCAGGAGGTTCTCCGATAGTGGAAATATCACATTTGTACAATGAAACGCTACATATGTGATTTTTCCCTATCTTAATGTGGGTGTCAGGTTAGGATGCGGGTTTTTAAAAATTTATTTTTTGTAGAATTTAGGATTTTAACTATAAATATCAACTTTTTATATTTTGTCTTTAGTTATTTAGTGACAAAATTAGTAATAGTGAATTTAGTAATTTTATCAGAATCGGTGATTTTCATTAAAGTAGCATAAAAACCATTCTGTTTTGTCAAAATTTCCGTAGAGTCTCGATCAATCAATAGTGAAATGATATCGGACCAAATTCGTTGATCTGTTGAACTAACGGTTGTCGGATTATGATTGTATCGATCATTGTTGCGAATCGAGGATCTACTGGAATTCTGACGATCAAATGGTCGTCTCTTTTTCAATTCACGACTTGTACAATATGAACTGTTAATCTATTTTGTTGTTTTTTTTTTTTTTTTTTTTTTTTTTTTTAAGGAAGCCAGACAGGTTTTAATAGAAACGTTTTAGATTTTTTGGCTATTAATTAAAATGTCGGGGATTTGAGATAAGAGTAGCTTTCGGATAGGTTACTTTAAATTTTGTATTCAATTTAAGTTAAGTAGTTATCCGCAATCGAATATTTGGACTTATATGAATAATTGAACATTTTGGACTTATGAATAACACACAACTGTGCATTTATTCTAGAGTCAGATCCATACAGCGTCAGTGTTTATTTGGTCGAAGTGTACTAATTCATTGGCAGATCTGGTTCTAGTTGTAATGTACGACAAGACTACTGACGGACGTGACAGGACGAGGGCCCAGTTTAGAGGTTTCGACATCAACGATGTGCGGCTGGATCACCCTCCCAAAAAAAAAAAAAAAAAAAATGTACTACATATTACTATAGCAAGCATCAAACGTCATATTTTCATGAGTATAAGGCCGATGCAAATATTAAAAAAAGTTTTTGTCCCTCGGCCCTGGCCGAGGTCAAGGGGGGGGCAAAAAAATAAAAAAAATATAAAAAATTAAATAACAAGCCATAGTCTTCACATTTAAATGAAAAAAGTGTTTTAAAATGCATTTTACACTAGTTCAGTTGTTTTGCAATCATTAGTTTTCAAAAAATCTAAGATCTGACAAAAACAAAAATTGTATCGAAAAAAAATGTTTTGCATCGAAAATTTTCAAAAAATCTTAAGATTTTTTAATAAACCCAAACATGCTAAAAATGATTTTAAACGCAGAAGAATGTATTTTAATTTGATTTCAGCTGGTTGAACTTGAATTTTCATTGAAATTTTGAAGTTTATTGTAAAAATATTTTTTTGCCCCCTGATTTTTCGGGCCAATTTTGAAGGGGGGGGGGTGACAAAAACTTTTAAAAATATTTGTACCAGCTTAAAATAAAGATAAAAAAAAAGAAAATGTACTTAAACGTAGCAATTAAACTCGAGTCTTCCATTTCAGAATTCTGAAAGCACCGTCACAAACATTTATTTTTTTGTTGAACAAAAATTAAATAGTATTTTAACAAAAAAAATCTAACAGAAACTTTCTTTCCAAACTATTTGAACAAAAATCAAGACATATATATATTTTTAAGATGAGATTGAAGATGAGAGTCATAAAAACTTCTAAAATATTGCTTATTCCTTGACCATTGAATACAAAAAAAAACAATCATTTCATGTTAATGAAAAGTATTTCTTCTAAAGCTAGCAACAGTAATTTGCAATATAATTTCGAGTATAAAACATTTTTTGTATCCATGCAACTAGTTAGTGTTTGATTAAGGAAATATGATATTTATTCATAAAAATCTTGTAATACCGTATTAATCTCAAACCTGTAGAAATTTCGGTTGTATCAGCTAATTACAAGCTGAATCAGAGCAGACCGGTGTTATTTGTACACAACAATTATGTGATAATCTATTTGTTCTTTTTAATATTTCAATACGGTTTTATTACTTTATTAGTTGAATAAATCCCACATATACAAAAATTCGGTTAAAAGTTAATTTTCAAAATGTTTAGCGGTTTGCAACCTTCTACAAAGTTGTTTATTGTCTTATTTTGCACATTTTGGTCAGTAAAATACATATGAAACACATCATTTGACAAGTTTCCTGGACTGTTATTTAAAACTTTCCAATAAATGATCAAGGATTTTAAAAGAAAAAACTTAAAATAGAGATATCTCATAAATTTTCACGACGAAACATTTCGCTCTTAGAAGCATTGGAAAGCTGAGAAAATTTCCTATAAGACACTTTTGAAAGTAGTGATGACTATTTTTTCTCCTTAAGGTTGCCCAGAAAACACGCCGTGTTATGAGATAACTGTTAAATCCCTGGAGGAAGAGGACGAAGATAAAATTGAAGAACTTGATAATTTAAAATCAAAATTTTCCGCTAAATATTTGAAACATAGACATAAATATTTAGAAAAAAGGCATGGTAACAATTATTGAAATATAGCCAGACAAGTGATTTAAAACTCTATAACCTTTCCTCTTCCACTATCCACCTTGAAGAGATGAATGCACAATGGTGTAAAGTCTCTATAATAAAAAAAAGTGTGTAAAAGTGAACTGAACAGTGTGTAATGTTGATTATCAGTGTATGTAACCGAACAGCGAAAATTTGAATCGTCATTCTTCGATGTTTTGAGCCATCTGTCGGAATTTTTGAGCTTTTAATTGCGAATACGCACCACAACATTGGGGCAAAATGCACCACAACAACGGGGCAAAATGCACCGGGGTAAAGCAGTTTTCACTAGTCACCATTAGATGACACCGCTGTTTTTACAAAGGACCATCACAGCGGTGCATATTTCCCCGACCACGCTTTTTGTAGAAAATTGGATGGAAAATGCATTTTTTTTGATATTTTTGAACTCATCTATCTATAGAATAATGAAGATTACGGCAAAAACTATACAAATCAACAAAAAAAAAATAAAATAAAATAACAATACAAGCTTTTTTTATTGTCAAAAATCAAATCGAAATACCAATGAAAAGTAGATGAAAACACAACATTTTTAAATTTTGCAAATAATTCAAGCTGTTTTCATACTACGAAGGTTAAATTTTGCAAGTATTCTTTTGCAATGCAATAAATTAAGCTTCCAATTCCCATGATTTTTTCCCTGGAAAATTCTTCCTAATAAGAGAAAAAGGTCGATTTGCGAAAAATAGAGATAGGAAAAATCGTAAAACTTTAAGGAAAAGAAACATAACTTTTTTTATAATTATTCATTGATATTTACGCAGCAAAAATTGGGTAAATTTAGAAGGTGTAATTTTATTGAATCTTTTATGATGTAATTTTACCTCAATTTAGACTGAAAATGCGACATTCCACCAGAATAGTGGTAAAATTACACATTTTCAGAGGTATAATAAAATCACACATTTTTTCTGACTGTAAAAGATGTACCCCTTCTCAGATGTAATATTACCATGATTTTTTTTTTCTGTGTAGGCCGTTGCCAATATTTTTCAAAGTTTATGTGGCCTAATGATTGGAAAGCAACTGGACGCGTGTAAAATGCATTTAAAAAAAAAATCATATAAATGTTGAAACCTAGGCTTGTAATTTCAATTTTCATATATTTTTTTTATCCAAAGCCTTGATAAACCTGATTTTGATTATTCGTTTTATTTTCTTATTTTTAAAACATCAAAATTGATTTCAGCGTCAAAATTGAGTGGTCGTTAAGATCGTAGATGGTGTCTTTCACTCTTGGGGCAATGACTTTAAATGGTGGTTCTGAATTCGGTGTCCAGAAATAGTAAATTCTAATGAAAATATTATCACAATAAAAGATTTGAATTATTTTGCTAAAACAAACATGGCCGCCAAATGGCCGATATGGAATGTTGCCTTTCAGAGCCTTAAGTTGCCGCTAATTTGGATTACAAATTCACAGATCACTGTAGAGTGGTATTTGAATAAGACAACAAAAAAAAAAATCGTGATATTTTTCCGAGGTATTCGAAAAATCGAGTCTGGACTGTATATTTGTTCAAACTATTACCTATTAAGAGGCAGTATTTGTAGATTTTGCTCGGTTTGTTCTAGAGGTCGTATCGAGGTGCTCCGATTTGGATGAAACTTACAGCATTTGCCCGTTTTACCCCACTTCCCTTTGTCGTAGAGGGCTCATATTTGGCATGAGTTCATCTCATGTATAGACAAACAAACGCTGAAAGTTCCATCCAAATCGGAGCACCTCGATACGATCCTGTTACACACTGGTGTAAAACTCGCTCTTAATTGATTTGCTTTTTCTCTTTTTCCCCCCTTTTTCCAGAGGAGGAGACCGGCCAGGAGGACGCCGAGGCCAAGTCCCCGCTGGACGGCGAAGAAAACTCCGAGGACGAAGCGCTCAAGAGTCTGGCGCAGGCGGCGCAGGACGAGGACGACGACTACGAGCCGGAGGACAACCGCAGCAAGAAGAGCAAGAAGGGCAAGAAGCGCAAAGCCCGCGGCGAAGAGAAGAGCAAAGCGCGCAAGAAGAAAAAGCGCAAGAAGAACGACAGTGGCGAGGAGAGCGACGTCAGGGGAAGTGATGAGGGAGGGGCGGGTGCGGGAGCGGGGGGTGATTCGGACTATGAAAAGCCGACGAAGCGGAGTGGAAGGGACAAGAAGAAGGGGAAGGATGATAAGGGAAAGGAGGAGAAGAAGGGAGGAGGAGGAGGTGGGGCGGATTATAATATGCCGTCGATTGAGGAGGTTTGCAGTACGTTCGATTTGACGGATGTGAAGATCGAGTACAGCGATGAGGATTATGACAACTTGACGACGTACAAGGCGTTTATTGCGCACGTGCGACCGATTCTGGGCAAGGAGAACCCGAAGGTGCCGATCTCGAAGCTGATGATGCTGGTGGCGGCCAAGTGGCGCGAGTTTAGCGAGGAGAACCCGAACCTGCAGGGTGAGGGTGGCGAGGAGGACAAGCAGGACGAGGAACCGCCGGCGTCGCCGGAGTACGTGCCCAAGTCGAGTCGATCGCGGAACAAGACGGAGAAGCGTGACGACGACATGATCTACGACGACGAGGACGATGAGGACGAGGAAGAGTTGGAGCGCGAGCGGAGCCGGAAGAAGGGCAAGAAGGGAGGCGGGTCGAGCGCGAAGAAGGGCAAAAAGCCGAAGGTTCCGACGTTGAAGATCAAGTTTGGCAAGCGGAAGAACGCCAGCTCGGAGGAGGATCCGGACGCGAGTGGCGGCTCGGACCGGGACTCGGACGCGGAGTTTGAGAAGATGCTGCAGCAGAGTGAGGACAAGGCCGAAGAGGAGAAGGAGCGCAAGAGTGAGGCGGCGGTGGCGGCTCCGGAGGTGGACGAGGACGGGAATCCGCTGCCGAAGAAGAAGGCCAAGACCAAGATTGGGAAGCCGGGTAAGATGGAGTAATCGTTTGGGGTTGTTGAACGTTTTCTCACTATTTATATCTTCACAGGTAGTCGCTCCAAGAAGAAGGGCAAAGCCAAGAAGAGCAAGTTCCCGGACGGGGACGACGGCGAGCACGAGCACCAGGACTTTTGCGAGGTGTGCCAGCAGGGCGGCGAGATCATCCTGTGCGACACCTGTCCGAAGGCGTACCATCTGGTGTGTCTGGAGCCGGAGCTGGAGGACACACCCGAGGGCAAGTGGTCCTGTCCGACGTGCGA
Organism: Culex pipiens pallens; assembly: GCF_016801865.2. Taxonomy (NCBI): domain Eukaryota; kingdom Metazoa; phylum Arthropoda; class Insecta; order Diptera; family Culicidae; genus Culex; species Culex pipiens. Next base: position 194,071,539 of record NC_068938.1, on the reverse strand, counting down.
GGCGGACGGTGGCGTGGCGGAAGACGACGACGACGAGCACCAGGAGTTCTGCCGGATCTGCAAGGACGGCGGGGAGTTGCTGTGCTGCGACATGTGTCCGTCGGCGTACCATACGTTCTGTTTGACGCCCCCGCTGGACGACATTCCGGACGGGGACTGGAGGTGTCCGCGGTGCAGCTGTCCACCGTTGCAGTACAAGGTGCAGAAGATTCTGACCTGGCGCTGGACGGACAAACCGATTGACCCGAACGAGCCGGGGTCGTCGAAGGGGACGGGGCCGCGTCGTCGCGAGTACTTTGTCAAGTTCCATGAGATGTCGTACTGGCACTGCGATTGGGTTACGGAGCTGCAGATGGACGTGTACCACCCGTTGATGTTCCGGTACTATGCGAGGAAGAACGACATGGAGGAACCGCCCAAGTTGGAGGAAGCTCTGGACGAGGACGATAACCGGTACAAGCGGTTGATGAAGATGCGCGAAGGAGGCGACATGGACGACACCGAGTTGGAGGAGAAGTACTACAAGTACGGTGTCAAGCCGGAGTGGCTGAATGTGCACCGCGTGATCAACCACCGGACGATGCGCGACGGTCGCACGTTGTACTTTGTCAAGTGGCGTGAACTGCCGTACGAGGCGGCCACTTGGGAGGAAGAAGATGACGAGGTTCCTGGGTTGAAGAACGCCATCGAGTACTACATGGATCTGCGCGCCAACTGCAGCAACGAAATCAACTCGTCCAGCAGCAGCAGCAGCAGCAAGAAGAGCAAGAAAAAGGGCCGCAAGTCTCGCACCAAGGAACTCGAAGACGAAGACAGGATTGGGCCACGTCGGTACACTCCACCGCCGGAGAAGCCCACAACGGATCTGCGGCGCAAGTACGAGGTTCAGCCGACCTACCTGGACGACACCGGAATGAGACTTCACCCCTACCAGCTGGAAGGTATCAACTGGTTGCGTTACTCCTGGTCCAACGAGACCGACACCATTCTGGCCGACGAAATGGGTCTGGGCAAAACCATCCAAACGGCCACCTTCCTGTATTCGCTGTACAAGGAGGGTCACTGCAAGGGTCCGTTCCTGGTGGCGGTCCCGCTCTCCACCATCATCAACTGGGAGCGAGAGTTCGAAACCTGGGCCCCGGACTTTTACTGCATCACTTACGTCGGCGACAAGGACTCGCGTGCGATCATCCGCGAGCACGAGCTTTCGTTCGAGGAGGGCGCCGTCCGCGGCGGTCGTGCCTCCAAGATCCGCGCCAACACGATCAAGTTCAACGTGCTGCTGACCTCATACGAAATGGTCTCGCTGGACGCCGCCTGTCTCGGCTCGATCGACTGGTCCGTGCTGGTCGTCGACGAGGCCCATCGGCTCAAGTCCAACCAGAGCAAGTTCTTCAAGGTGCTCGCCAACTACAACATCGCGTACAAGCTTCTGCTCACGGGAACGCCGCTCCAGAACAACCTGGAGGAGCTGTTCCATCTGCTGAACTTTTTGAACAAGAACAAATTCAACGACCTGGGCGTGTTCCAGAACGAGTTTGCCGACATCAACAAGGAGGATCAGGTAAAATCTGCGTAATAGCTTCTTAGAACTGTTTCTAACGTCGTTTTTCCCTCGATTCCAGGTCAAAAAGCTGCACGAGATGTTGGGCCCGCACATGCTGCGTCGTCTGAAGGCGGACGTGCTGAAGAACATGCCCACCAAGTCGGAGTTTATCGTGCGCGTGGATCTGTCCCCGATGCAGAAGAAGTACTACAAGTACATCCTGACGCGTAACTTTGAGGCGCTGAACCCGAAGGGCGGTGGCGGTGCCTGCTCGCTGATCAACATCATGATGGACCTGAAGAAGTGCTGCAACCATCCGTATCTGTTCCAGGCCGCGGTGGAGGAAGCTCCGCTTGGGCCGGGGGGGAATTATGAAATTACGGCGCTGACGAAGGCCGCTGGCAAGCTGGTGCTGCTGGAGAAGATGTTGAAGCAGCTGAAGGAGACGGGGCATCGCGTGTTGATCTTCTCGCAGATGACCAAGATGTTGGACATTATGGAGGACTTTTTGGAGGGGATTGGGTACAAGTACGAGCGTATTGATGGTGGTATTACGGGAACGCTGCGTCAGGAGGCGATTGATCGGTTCAACGCTCCGGGAGCGCAGCAGTTCTGCTTCCTGTTGTCGACCAAGGCCGGAGGTTTGGGTATCAACTTGGCCACCGCCGATACGGTCATCATCTACGACTCGGATTGGAATCCGCACAACGATATTCAGGCGTTTTCACGTGCCCATCGTATCGGTCAGGCCAACAAGGTCATGATCTACCGGTTTGTTACGAGGAACTCGGTCGAAGAGCGTGTCACGCAGGTCGCCAAGCGTAAGATGATGTTGACTCACTTGGTGGTACGACCTGGGATGGGTGGAAAGGGCGCCAACTTCACCAAGCAAGAGTTGGACGATATTCTGCGGTTCGGTACGGAGGAGCTGTTCAAGGAAGACGGCAAGGACGAAGAAGCCATCCATTACGATGACAAGGCCGTCGCAGAACTGCTCGATCGCTCCAACAAGGGCGTTGAGGAGAAGGAAAACTGGTCCAACGACTATCTGTCGTCGTTCAAGGTCGCCTCGTACACCACCAAGGAAGACGTCGAGGAGGAGGTGGACACGGAGATCATCAAACAGGACGCGGAAAATTCCGACCCCGCGTACTGGGTCAAGCTGCTTCGCCATCACTACGAACAGCAGCAGGAGGACATGTCCCGAACCCTCGGCAAGGGCAAGCGTGTCCGCAAGCAGGTCAACTACACCGACGGTGGCATCGTCCAGACCGACGCCGTCAAGGAAGACTCAACCTGGCAGGAGAACCTCTCCGATGGCAACTCGGACTACTCCGGCAATTCGGACGACCCCGGCGATGAGGACGACGAGGACGGTGATCTGAACCGCCGCAGCAAGCGTCGCATCGAACGTCGCGAAGCGGAACGCGACAACCGGCCACTCCCACCGCTGCTAGCACGCGTCGGAGGAAACATCGAAGTGCTCGGTTTCAACGCTCGCCAGCGCAAGAGCTTCCTGAACGCGATCATGCGCTACGGAATGCCCCCACAGGACGCGTTCAACTCGCAGTGGCTCGTGCGCGATCTCCGCGGCAAATCCGAGCGTAACTTCAAGGCGTACGTCTCGCTGTTCATGCGACATCTGTGCGAACCCGGCGCGGACAACGCGGAAACCTTCGCCGATGGCGTCCCTCGTGAAGGTCTCAGCCGGCAGCACGTCCTCACCCGAATCGGCGTCATGTCGCTCATCCGCAAGAAGGTTCAAGAGTTTGAGCACATCAACGGCTACTACAGCATGCCCGAGCTGATCAAGAGGCCGTGCGAACCGGTCAAGAACGCTGCGGGAGGTGCGGCGGCGGCAGCGTCCACTTCAACGGCGGCTGACGCAGAAACGCCGAAATCGGCCACGACCAGCACGAGTGCGACGCCGGCTACCAGCGCGGCACCAAGTCCGGCTCCGACGCCGACTGCGGCGGATAAGGACGATGAAGCTACCGGGGGATCGTCGGAGGACAAGAAGGAGGGCGTTGTCGCCGATGAGAAGAAGGACGAAGGAGTCAAGAAGGAAGATCCGGAGGCTGGTCCTTCTGGTGAAGACAAGTCCGAGGACGTCAAGAAGGAGGAGAAGTCGGAAGATAAGGAGGCTTCCGCCGAGGTCAAGTCCGAAGTCAAGAAGGAGGGAGAATCGTCTGAGGAGAAGAAGCCGGAAGTGTCGGAAGATTCCAAGGAGGACGTCAAGACGGAAAAGCCCAAGGACGAGGAGGTTAAGAAGGAGGAGGCCACCGCGGAGACCGCGAAGGTGGCCAAGAAGGAAGAGGCTGACGATGACGATGTCAAGATTACCGAGGAGAAGAAGCCGGTCGTTGAAGATAAGCCGATCGCGATCGACGATGACGACGATGACGTAGTTATTGTGAAGGACGATGACGAGGACGTCAAGAAGCCCGCCGGCAAAGCCGATCCCATCGAAGTCCACAAGCGAGTCTTCATGTTCAACATTGCCGACGGCGGGTTCACCGAGTTGCACACGCTCTGGATCAACGAGGAGAAGGCGGCTGTCCCCGGCCGGGAGTACGAAATCTGGCACCGCCGACACGACTACTGGCTGCTAGCAGGCATCGTGACGCACGGTTATGGCCGCTGGCAGGACATCCAGAACGACATCCGCTTCGCGATCATCAACGAACCGTTCAAGATGGACGTCGGCAAGGGCAACTTCCTGGAAATCAAGAACAAATTCCTCGCCCGCCGCTTCAAACTGCTCGAGCAGTCGCTGGTCATCGAGGAGCAGCTGCGCCGCGCAGCCGTCCTCAACCTGGCCCAGGACGCGGCCCACCCGGCGATGGCGCTGAACGCGCGCTTTGCCGAGGTCGAGTGCCTGGCCGAGTCGCACCAGCACCTGAGCAAGGAATCTCTGGCCGGGAACAAACCGGCCAACGCCGTCCTCCACAAGGTGCTGAACCAGCTGGAGGAGCTGCTGTCGGACATGAAGAGCGACGTGTCGCGGCTACCGGCCACGCTGGCCCGCATTCCGCCCGTGGCCCAGCGGCTGCAGATGTCCGAGCGGTCGATTCTGTCGCGGTTGGCAGCTACCGGGAACTCGGTGCAACCGAATCGTGAGTATTGCAAATTAGTATTTTTTCTCAAATTCTTAGAAATGTCTAGACTGTCATTTCGATTTTTTACCGAACTTGGTAAAGTTTACCGAATTTTCAACTGCTGAACAGTTCGGTAAACTGAAAATTACCAAATTCGGTAAAAACTTACCGAATTACCGGTAACGGAGTTCATTACTATTAATCGTATAGCCGAAATTCAGTAAAATTTTGTTCAGTTTGACCGAAAACTAAGGGTGTAGACAGAATACCATATTTTTTGTTAAATTAAATATTTTTTTTAAATAAATACTTAAATAATTAACAAATCTTGAAAACTGCCCAAATTTGAAAATAAATAAGTTTTGAATAATTACAAATTAAATAAATGAAAACAGAATTCAAAATTAATAAATATATTTTAAAAATAATGCAAATTAAAAACAAAGCTACTAGGTACAAAAGCAAAATTTCAAAAATGTTTTTAAAACAGTTTTTATTTAAGTTCCATGGATTCCTAATGAACCAATAATTATTGGGTTTCCAGAATCAAGAATTATTTCAAACTGAACTTATTTTTTTCAATTAGGTACCAAATGCTTAAAGTTTGAGTAACGTATTTTCTTGTAAATTGAAAAATAACGAAGATCTATAAAATAAAATAAAAACATGCTGATTGAAAAACTAACAAAATAGATTTAAAAATGGATAACATCAGAAATCAACTAATTAAAAAAATCAATGAAAGAAAAATTCAACCTTAGACATAACATTACAAATTTAAAAATACTAAACAAATTACAAACAATAATATACTTTACAATTTTTTTCCAAAATTGCTCATTTTTGAAATAAGCAAATTTTCAAACTTAAGGAGGTATTAGACTATGACAAACACACAAATAAACTCGCAGTTTTTTGTCTTTGACAATTTCTAAAACTCGCAAAGCTAAATGTATGCAGCAGGGATGCCAGATGATTTTTCAAAATGTCTGTGAAAAAGTCTGTGTATGTCTGTGTCTTTGTCTAAAATTCAAATAAATCAATTTACAGTCTTAGAAATCTATCAAAAATTGTGTTTTTAAGCATTTAAAGACTAACGAAATAAGTTTCGATTGATATTTTAACAACATAACAATTTAATGAAGTTTTTAAAAAGTCTGTGTACCTCAAAAAATGTCTGTGAAACACAGATAAATCTGTGTATCTGGCATCCCTGGTATGCAGGGTGTCGTTTCTGCAAACAAATACAGGCAAACTGTATAAAAGTGTGAGCTTGTTTGTTTGTCATAGTCTAATACCTGCTTTACCGAATATTTTATAGCTCCAGTAACTTTTTTTTGAATACTAAAAAATAACGAAAACAGGCAAAATATTGAAAAAAGTGTGCTGATTTCAAGTTATAAAAATAATGATTAAATAATTAAAAAATCACGGTTTTGTTTAAGTTTGTTAATAATCAAAACCTATTACATAAAAAAACATTACAAAAGATACCAAATTTAAAAAACTAATTTAAAAAAAAGTTGATAGATTCTTGAAATTACATCACATATTAAATAATACCAAAATGATATTTTTTTTAGCGATTTTCGAAAAAAAGTTTAAGGCGTTTAAGTTTCAGAAAATAACAATTTAAAAAAAAACACACACTTCAAACATATTTTTTATAAAAAAAAATAACAGACAAAAAAAACCAAAACCAATATTTTCAAGTTTTTAAATTTATTCAAACAAATTGAAAAAGCTCATTCCAACTGACATGACAGAATGAAAGACACCAAGTTTTAAAAAAATCAAATAAAAAAGAAACAGGATTTGTTTGCAAAAAACTGCTTGCTAAGCTAATCTGTTATGGAAAACAAAAAAAGTAAATCAACTGGTGTGGTTTTTGAATCGGTAAATTTAAAAAACAATTTCAAAATTGCAAAATTTGAAAAACAAGCAAATTTTAAATTATATCAAAAATTTGAAAAAATACGTATTTTTAAATCTACAGGTTTTAAACATTACAAGGTTTGGAAAAAATGCAAATTAAATGCAACTTAAAAAAAAAGAATTCAAAAAAATATTATAAAACTATAGAAAATAAAATTTAAGAAAAATCAGACTCTAAATTTCAAAAAATAACCGATAGAACAAATTATTAAAATTACCATTTAAAAAAAATCTATTTATTTAAAACAACATGTTTTTCGAATCCGGACTTTTTTTTCTTTAATTAGGAATTTAAACTGCAGACATAAAAAATCCTAATCTTTCTAAAATGTTGTTAAAAGGTTCTACAGTAGTTGTTCGGTAACTGGGCTGAGAACGTAGCCCAGTCACCGAATGTTGCTCGTTAACTGGGCTGAACAAAAAATAACGAGGGGACCACCGATGCATAATATTTTGCAGATGAATTATAAAAATAAAAATTACTCAAATTTATTTACAATGCTTACTTTTCTTTCATATTTCTTTAATTGTAACTTGAAATTAAACAGAAGTTTGAAAAAAGTTTTTTTTATGAATTGAATATGATTTTTGCATCCAAAACAAACCAAAATGACCGAGGGGTTACCTCGGTCATTTTGGTTTGTTTTGGTTTTTTGACGTTTGTCTGCTTTTTAACTGGGCTACGGCCCAGTTATCGAGCGCCCAGTTAAAAAGTAGCCCAGTTAAACAACGCCCAGTTACCGAACAACTACGGTATTAGAATAGGAAAGTTATTGCCCATAGGACTTCTTGAAAATCTCTATAAATGAAAGTTAACGATTACGACAAATTCAAATCTCGGTCTAAGTCACAGTTTAATTCAAATATTTTTTTTTTAATTTTTTGTGGTAAGTTTTTTTTTATTTAGTAGAGGTTAAAAGATTTAAAAGTCAGTTGAACAAATAAAATGTTGACTTTCACTTTAGAAAGTTTTAGTTAAAACCTGCAAGGCATTTTTTTTAAAAGCCAATCAACGCTAAAAACTAGCTTTAAAACAATAATACCAAAACAGTTTTTTGGAATTTAGATTTTTCCATGTAAAAAAATAATCAAACATTTTTTTCCCTCTTCTCCCTCTTTCAGCCCCACTCGCGCAATTCCCGGCCGGCTTCCAGGGCACGTCCCTGCCCGGGTTCGCCGCGGCCGCCGCCGCTGCCGCCAACTTTGCCAACTTCCGGCCCACGTTCTCGGTGCCCGGACAGCCCACGCCCAGCTACCCCGGCGGTTCCGGATCGTCCAAATAAGCAGCCACAGAGCACTTGCAAAACCCTTGCTATTCATTTTAACCCTCACCCCACCCCCTTTGTGTTTAATCATTGTGACAATATTTTTTTGGGAATTCCTTTTCCGTCGGAAAAGGAAGCAACTTTTCCTCTTCTGACTTTCCTGTGACTTTTATTGTGTTGTCCGCCAGAGCTGTGCTATCAAACGAAACCCTATTTTGATGAAATGTGACAATGTTCTCTGCCCTCTTCCGAAATCTTAACTTTCCCCGTGTAAAGATTTTTACTACTTCTTCGTTTATTTATACACACACACACCAAGAAAAATGCACAGTGCGCGAAAATGGCATATAAAAATAAAGGAAAAAAAAAAACAATTACACACACACATTATGATACGTTTTACAGTAAGATATATTAGGAGTGATAACGGCAAGTTTGAACCTAGAATATAACAAATAATACACTTGGTATAGTTTCAACAGTAATTCCAAAATCAAGAATAAACAAAATGGCGTACGATGTACACACACATAAAAAAAACATAATGGAGAACGAGTTGTGGTCACTTTTGCGGGATAGAAGGAAAGAACTCCCTGCTAATGCTGCAAGACAACCCTAAAATGAATCGAAGGTGAATTTTGCAACTCTTTTTGTTTTCATCAAATATGGCGGAAGAAACAACAAATTTTCGTTTATTTACAGGAACAAGATGGCGGCAGCTTCTATCGGATCGAGACTCCCAAATTGAGGAAAGTAAGTAAATTTGTTTCTTCGTTATTACAATCGGGGAAACGCTACATTATGATGCACTCAATAATTCACCGTCGAACGGTTATAAGTTATTATCCGCCAACTCACTCAAAATCATCAAAAAAAAGTTAAAATGAAGTCACATAAAACAAGTCAATCCGCCACAATCAAAAAAACAAACCATCCTGGAATGCAGAGTTAAGGCTAGTACGCTGATCGGAAGGAAAGGGGTCAAGAAATGGCTTTACGAACAGCAGAACAAAGGAGAGGGAGCGATTTCTTGGGGCTTTTCTTCACCCTCTCTGGCTTGCTTTCGCTGCCGCCGCTGCCCATTTGAAATTTTTCTTGACCGATTCCTTCCGAAGTGCATACACCGCTTTAGCATAAATTGAGTACAGAGTGGATTCGTTAATTCGAATTTTTCTGCTTCGAATGTCCGCCAATTCGAATGCTCGCTAATTTAAACGAATTCGAAATAAAAAGCACTCAACTGTCAAAAAAAATTGTCAGTTGTTCAAGCTCAAGCGTGACATATTTTTTGTCGCTGATGTGACTTGTTTTGAAACATTTTGGACCTCTTGATGTTAAACTTTTCGCTAAAAATGAAGAGTTTCGCGCTTGTATTGCTCATAGGTTAAACGATGGGCCGCCAAACCACGTGACGAAAAAAAGCGTCAGAAGTGGGTGGAATTTTGTGAATCAGAAGAGCAACCGATTGGAAAAATATTCAACGATATTATGTATCGTTGAAGCGCAGTGATAATATCGGAGTAAGATTATTTCATATTATTTGTCAGGTACCATTCAAAGTTGTTTATAATTCGTCGCTACCATTTCAAAAAGAGTCATAATCATAAACATAGGTTTTGCGTGAGATATAGCGATTATTAAAATGTTAGTGACTTCAAAATCCTCAAAAGCTTGATGCCATCGACTTTTTTTTATTCCTGACAAAAAAAAATTATAGCACGATTACAATATGTACTTGGCACTTCTTTGAATCATTTTGCAAACAGTAAATTGATTCCGCTTTGTCAGCTCTAAATTGAGGCCGTTTTGCGAACCACTATTCTGTACCCTACCTATGACAAATCGCTCAGGGAAACAGTTATCGATATTCCAAAATTAAATCATGTAGGCAAAAGTTGTTTCTAACACAGGGTGGCTACTCAAGTCGAGAAAATGGCAAATTCGTTAAAATTTAGTTTTTTTTCTGTCAAATTGTCGTGCAATGTCGGGAATTTTGAGCATAGGGGAACAGCATCTAATTCCAGCGTGCCTCTAATGTTGGCAGGTCAGAACTTTGACATTCAATTAAAGCTAATTAAAAGCGTTTCAACTGAACTCGAGTGATAAATAGCTCAATAAGAAGTGAGCAAGCAAGTTTCTATCAAAAGTTTCGCAAAATTAGTTGTTTAAATAGTGAAAATCAGCAAATTGGATGGAGTTAGGAGCGAGTGCTTAACCTGCCAAACATACGAGAATTTCCCCTACTTATTTGATAAATATTTTAAAATATTTTCACAATATGCAACACAATTGCAACTATTAGCACTCGATTTAAAATTTGAGTGTCATTTATTTTTTTAAATCTAACTGAAAATTAAAAGGCACCCCAACCCCCATTCAGATGGTCTCCTTATTCAAAAAATTCTTGAAAAATAGATCTCAATTTTTTTGGAAATTTGGGTTTGGTGATTATACTTGTTTTATGTGGCTTATGATTTGAAAAAAATCTGTTTTTCTGGGGTTTAATTTTGTTCGTTTTTTTTAACTAATATCCATGAAAAAGAGGGAAAAAATGCCCAGACATTGAAAAAAAAAATAGGACATCAATCAACATTGAAATTTTACTAAATTAAAAAGGAAACTTATGGTTAAGCAATCTGCATTTCAAGCAGACGATCAGGGATCGAATCCCGCCCGGTCACCTCGTCACCGATTTTTCGGTGGCAGGAGATCAACATCGTCCATCAAAACGAAGAACAATAGATCGCGGATCTATAAATAGCCGCATGGCTCCGTGATGGCAAGGCCGATTGAGCCAATAGAGGGGATGGCGTCGCTATTTTTAGACTACGTTTTCCACTTTTTCTCATCGAAACCGACTACTTTATCGACTTCGTTTTGCTGGGCGAGATAGGACGCCGTCTATTTTTAGACGATGGCTCAGCACTTTTCCACTCTTGCACTTAAAAAAACCAGATGGCAGCACGATGTAACGCCACGTCCCTATTAGGGTATAGGTTAGGATAGAGGACAATAAAAAAGGAAACTTCAGAAGCTAGCGCAAAAAGAAATCAATTGTTTAACTGGGCGCTAAGTAACGGGGCCAGATAACTATAGCCCTGTAAAGGCTCTGGAAGGCATCATTCCCGATCGGCCATTTGGCGGCCATGTTTGTTTAAGAAAAAAAAAAAAACATTCAAATCTTGATTCAGAATCTTTCAATCAAAAAATGGTTTTCTTTGTGTTGTTTGTAGAAGTATTTTTCATATATTGATTATTTTTTCATTTCAATTTACTATTTCTGGACCCTGAATTCGGAACCATCATACACAGTCATTGCCCCAAAAGTGAAAGACACCTTAAAAAGCAAACAAACGTCAATAATCAAAATAAACCGAAATGACCGAGGGGTTAAATAAATTTGAATAACTTTTATTTTTATTTTTCATCATGAAAATATTATGCATGCCTTCGTTATTTTTCGTTCAGCCAAGTTAGCGAGCAACATTCAGTTACCGAACAAGTACTGTAAATACAATATTTTTTTTAAATAAATTTTTAAGTGTTTTCTATACATATCAAAACAAACAAATGAAAAAAGATCTCTTGGAGGTTTTAACTCAATCCAAACATTTTTTTTTCTATGTTTTCCACAACGAGTACACTCAAATTCCGATGGTTTGACACCAACTGTTTTCAAACGGGTCACTGTTTAGTTTTACAACCCTTTTACACGGAGTTCACTCACACTACCAAACGTTTGTTTTGATAGAGTGCGTGAGCGCCGTGTAAAAAGTGACAGTTAGACTTTGACCAACCAACGGGGTACAAACTAAAAAAGTGTCAAACGAAAAAGTGACCAACCACCGGGGGTTGAGTGTATGAGTCAATTTCGAACAATTTTCTAGAACAAAGCTAATTTTTCAACCCACATGCTGACGAGATACAGTGTCCCCGGGGATCAAGTTTCCCCACTCTCCCCTACTAAGCATTTTGTTTTGTTATTTATAACTTTTTGCTAAAAGTTTTGAAATTCGAAGAACCAATAAAGTCACAGAATGTGTCCGCCGCAAGCCTTGGATTGGGTGTTCAACGGCGTGTGTTTATGTTGAAACGATTTGCTGATTTCTAATTTCTGCCTGCACATAAACAAAAGATAACGTTCTGTCTGCAGTGTGCGGGCCCGCCGGTCATTGTGCAGTTATCGAGAAGAAATTGACAAACTGATGACGAATCGTTTTGCGACAACGAAGATGAGATTAATAACTGTATATATGCAAAACATTTGTTGAAAGCAGATCTTTTAGTTCAACTCAAGAATGTCCACGATTGAAAAGTTTCCAAAATTGAAGCGAATAACAGAAGAAGAGAGAGAGAACACTTTGGAAAATTACCAAACGCATTTGCTGCGTAGTATGAAAGGTGTACGAAAAGAGACGGCAAGTACAAATTACTGAGGTCGTTGTGGGAAATTTCCATCATCTTTCTTCCTTTTGTTAGTTTGCGGGTGACAAATTTGGAAATTTTATACACCACCACCATTCTTCAGTCACTTGATTCCTGCATCTCGTTAACAAAACTGTAGGGGGTACTTGTAAAATGTGTTTATCCTGAAAATAATTTTATTTGACTGTAAATTGTTCTTTCGATCACGGATAAAATTTTCATAATTTAATAATTTGAGAAAGCTATAGAAAATTTATGTTTGGAAAATATGCCACTCGCTCAGTTTCATGTACAGTCCAGACTCGATTATCCGAAGGCCTCGAAAAAATTTCACTTCGGATAATCGAATCACGAAAAAAAAATTTTTTTCGTTGTCTAATTTTTGATAGTCGAGCTTAGGTATTAACCCTAAACTACGCTAAAATTATTAAGAATGTGTAAATCCAGGACGGTGACCAAAATGGTGGTGACGCAATATTGAAAAAAAAATGCATTTTATTTTATAATAGGCAATCAACAACTCAAATTTGTTTAAAATGGGGTCGTAGAACAAAAATTTTATATTAAAAACAAGAAAATGAAAAAATAAAAAAAAATAAAATGTCTGTTCGTGATTCGATTATCCGAAGTTCCATACAAACCTTCGGATAATCGAAGCTTCGAATAATCGAGGTTTCGGATAATCGAGTCTGGACTGTATTATGTTTTTTTGGAAAAAAATAGAAATTTCAGTAAGAAAATTAATTTTAATTTTAAAATAATGTTTATGATTGTCCACTCCTGAAAATATTTTTTTTTTCGGATTGTTCAGCAAATTTTTAACAAAATTGCCAAAGAGACATTGAAGATTGAACCTCTGATTGCTGAAATACAATAAATATGAAACAAGAAAATTTAAGTTTTAAAATCTCATCCAAACGTTCCCACACTTTATAATGCCGATATCTTAGCAAATTATGGGCAAATTCTCAATCTTAATGTAAGGTACGCACATCGTAAAAAACCGGTAAAAATATTTCAAAAAGGCAGCATTGGTAGCGAAAGCAAGCCAGAGAGGGTGAATATAAACCCCAAGAAAACGTTCTCTTTCTTTTGTTCTGCCGTTCGTAAAGCTGTTTCTTGACCCCTTTATTTTGAAGAGCATACCAGCCTTAATCAAAGAAAAAAATGTTAAATTTTATGATCCTTTTGTTTTCTTTTTTAAAAATTTGGAATCAAGACTAACATTTCAAAAGCCAAACATTTAATATTAAATTAACATGAAATCTAGAGTTTTTTAAAGGACTTATAAGCAAAGTCAGATCCCTTCAAAGAGCAAATCTGCTCACTGGGAATACTGACCGGTAGGGGATGGGTTTCGACTAACGGCGTGCTGGATTTCCAATCCAGAGGTCGTGAGTTCGATTCTCGTACCGGGTTGATGAAGTTAAGCTATGGTATTCTCTATACTTATAGGACCATTCAAATTAAACTCTAAAAATCCGTAACAAATAAGATGCTATGCTAGTTTCAAATAGGGACATCTACAATAAATAAAAAAACAAAGGCTACCACAAAAAAAATGCTTTCTGGTAAAATACAAACTAATATAAACTGCTAAAAATATTTTTGACAAAAAACTTTGTCTTTTTTTGGAAAAAAAGCGTTTCAAAAAAACTAAAATCTTATCAATTTGCAATATTTTGACTTAATTCCTTCCAACATGCAACTCTTGATTTCTCTTTTATTCTTCACTCCCTCAGAGAAAGAGAGAGAGAGAGAGCACCTCCGCTCCGCTCTCGCGAGCAAAAACCAGCTGAGCGACGTCGTCGTCGCCGCTGCCGCCGACGTCGGTCTTTAGTTAGATCCTCCCGGCTGTTTCTTCCTGCAGCCAGTTTACGTTTGGCGGTCGTTCGAGATGGATGTAATCGTGAACAATAACGTGTCACCGGTGACCGTTCCCGTCGCTGCAGTCGCTCCGTCGTCGTCCGGAACCACTTCCGGCAAGGTGGCCAACGGTAACGGTGTCCCGGCGTCGGCCATTCCGCCGTCCTCGGCGGCCCGGTCGCTGCGAGTGCGCACTTCGAGCCAAAGCGGCAAGTACAACGAGTTTGCCGTGCTTAATGAGATCCAGCTCTGCCCGTCGGTCATGTCCGAGGACACCCGGAAGATGCTGCCACCGACGACGGAGACGATCCAGTGCAAACCGTTCCCGATTCGAGGTAGGTGGTCTAAGGAGGAGGCGACGACGGTCTAGATTTACGCGCGCGCACGCTTGTGGACATCGTAGTAGGCGGCGGCGTTAGCAAGTGCAAATTGTTAGAATAGTTTACGAAGTGTAGTGCATTCTGCGGACATTCTACCGGTTCGCTACAAGTGTGTGCGAAAGGAACCGGCGCCGCCGGAGGTGGCGGTGGAGGCAACGGGACGGGTTCTTTGCATCGTACGATGTTCCCCGCGTACTCTCTTTCGCACAACCCCCGTTTCTGGAATACCTCCTTGTTCCTTCTCGCAAGAGGGGTTGCGCAAATTGTCCAGCTCCTAGATTGCAATTAAAACAGAGAGAGCGAGCAATCAAGTCGCCAGGTCGTGGCGCGAACGCGCCTCGATTATTGTAGACCTGCCTCAATTTTGATGAACTCTTTGTTGAGGGGGGAAACTCGCAGTAGGCGCTGAGGCGTGTTTGGGGAAGCGCGCAAAACGCGCGTGGCAGTCTACGGTAGACTGTGAAGGGTTAGGGTAGGCCTACTTGGACGTCGACGACAACAACAAGAAGAATGGCTGAAGAAACGGGGAGGGCGGTGACGAAATTGGCATTGGCCTTGCTTGCTTGGATGGGAAATGCCGCGTCGCGGCGCGGCTCTGTAGAGTGCAAAAATAGAACGGATTTTTTTGTGTTTTTTTACTTGTTAGCCTAGTGGTAGTGGAGGAAAAAAAATGTGTTTGTCTGTATTTTCCCACGGTTGGAGGAAAGTTTGGTTCAGAAAGTGTGGAAAGGTTAGGTGGAAGTGGG
The DNA here is from genome assembly GCF_016801865.2 of Culex pipiens pallens. Taxonomy (NCBI): domain Eukaryota; kingdom Metazoa; phylum Arthropoda; class Insecta; order Diptera; family Culicidae; genus Culex; species Culex pipiens. The sequence continues at coordinate 194,056,278 of NC_068938.1, read as the reverse complement.
GCCGGAATTGTTCAGCAGGTGCAAATTATGACCGGAATATATTTTTATTGGCTGGTGCAGTTGATTTTGTTTGTACACAGATTGGATGTTGTTTGTTACGTCTACAGAGATTATTGATGGTCAGGTGTTTTTTTGGACCCAGATAAGGAACTGAACTTGACCCGGTGGTGCGGCGAGTTTCGCGATATTTTGGACTTTGTTTTTATTTTGGTTTTTTCATCTACACAGAAAGGATATTTTTCTCAAATGTTAAAAAGAGGAAATGGATCTAAAATAACAAGCTAGTTTTTAACCTAAAGAAACGTAGATTTAACAGTAAGAACCAGTTTCTAAAATCTAGCTTAAAAGGTTGTTGAATTTACTTATTTTCCAGCTGGAATAATGCTGTTGGTCAAGCTGTCAGTTTTGTTTTTATTTTCTTGGTAAGTCTTCTGGTTAGTCCAGCTAGTTTTCAGATTATTTTGTCGGGTTTAGGTTTTTTTTTTGCTGTGTCAGATATGGTATTGTCAGGGTGACCACTAAAGTCGGAAAAGTCAGGCAAAAGTCGGAAATTCGCCAATATCTGTAAAAGTAGGGAATTTGTCATTTTTTTGTCAAAAAGTCAGGAGAAGTCGGGAATTTTAAGCATTCTTGTTTTGTAATATTATTCAAATTAACTGTTCTTAATTCGTTTTAAGGGTTGATTTAACTATTTTAATCATATTGGAATATGAAAAGACTATAATAGACAATAAAAACCTTTAACCCTGAGGGAATCGTAAACTTTTATATGAAAATGGATAAAAAAAAATGTAGCTTGTTCTTCATTGATACTAAAAACTTAACGTTCAGATATACAGTCCAGACTCGATTATCCGAAGGCCTCGAAAAAATTTCACTTCGGATAATCGAATCACGAAAAAAAGATTTTTGTCGTTATTTAATTTGTGATTGTTAAGAATAAGTATGACCCCTAAACTATGCTAAAATTATTTAGAATTTTGAAATCCAAGATGGCGGTGATGCAATATTAAAAAAATGCATTTTAATTTTTAAAAGGCAATCAACTACTCAAATTTGACTAAACTGAGGTCGTAAAACTCAAATTTTATGTTAAAAACAAAAATATGATTTTTTTTGTTCGTGATTCGATAATCCGAAGTCCCATACAAACCTTCGGATAATCGAAACCTCGGATGATCGAGTCTGGACTGTAATCCAAAAAATAATGTAATTTTTATTTAACCTGTTATATTTTTAAGAACTCTTCTTTTCAAAAGAATGGCATAAACAGATAGATAATGCATATTTTCCTATTTAACTGGATTTTAAATTTTACAAAATATACAATATCGTCGTGATTTGAATTCCCGGACGCTTTGAAACCCGAACACTTGATCTTGTTTTATCAATTATTTGAATATAAACTCGCATAATAATTGGCAAAACTGTGTCATTGGATGAATTTTAACATCAACTTTCATTTCAAATTAGTTTGTAGTCAATGTCAAAAATAAGAGTTTACCAAAAATGTGAAACATTTCACTGAAATATTTCATAGGCGTCTGAAGCACCAAGAAGGCTAAGCAGAATGGTTCTGATTTTCTTAAATTCAGAGTTGTTACGGACGGCGCGGATCGCGCGGATAGCGCGGATCTGGCGCAGATTTGCTGGCTAATTTTGCTCAGGCGCGGATATCGCGCGGATGGCAATTTTGAAAATGTTTGTTTGTATTTTCTTAGTACGAAACGTCGAAAAATGAAGATAAAGATTATGTAGAATTTTTTTTATATGTTTCTTGTCATTTCTTAACATCTCCGGCTCTGAATATTTAATTTCTTTTGAGTTTTGAGTAATGATTTTTAACCTTATTTATTTTTAATTTTATACTGGATTTATTCAATTTTTAATTTTGTAAATCAAATATTACAAAATTTTCCCGAAGATATAGACATTAGAATGTGCAACAAAAACTATTATTGGGGCTTGTTCTGGTTAAACATTCTTGGCGAAAATAAAAAGATCAGAACATTCCAAATTCAAAGCTTCAGAAATTCAAAAATTCGAAAAAAAAATGTTTTAACAGTTTTTATAATAACAAAAAAAAATCAAAATACATATCAATTTTTTTCGAAATTTCTTAAATCGTAATTTAAAAAATCTGAAATTTTGAAATTCAAAATTTGAAATCTGAACAATCTGAAATTCAAAATACCAAAAATTTGGGTAATCGAAAATTTGAAGATTTAAAAAAAATCAAAATTAAAAAGTCAAATATCAAATTCAAAACAATATAGAAAAAAAAAAATCTCAAATCTAAAATGATTTTAGTATTTTTAAGCTTATAAATTCTTAAATTCTAAAATCCTAAAATCCTAAAATTCTAAAATTCTAAAATTCTAAAATTCTAAAATTCTAAAATTCTAAAATTCTAAAATTCTAAAATTCTAAAATTCTAAAATTCTAAAATTCTAAAATTCTAAAATTCTAAAATTCTAAAATTCTAAAATTCTAAAATTCTAAAATTCTAAAATTCTAAAATTCTAAAATTCTAAAATTCTAAAATTCTAAAATTCTAAAATTCTAAAATTCTAAAATTCTAAAATTCTAAAATTCTAAAATTCTAAAATTCTAAAATTCTAAAATTCTAAAATTCTAAAATTCTAAAATTCTAAAATTCTAAAATTCTAAAATTCTAAAATTCTAAAATTCTAAAATTCTAAAATTCTAAAATTCTAAAATTCTAAATTCTAAAATTCTAAAATTCTAAAATTTTAAAATTCTAAAATTCTAAAATTCTAAGATTCTAAAATTCTAAAATTCTTAAATGTTTTTATTTTTTAATTCTTAGTTCTTAAATTCTTGAATTCCACAATTTTTGAAGTCCTATTTTATTAAGAGATTTTGAAATTATGAGCAGATTACAAACTGTATAAAAATTCTTAGATTTTGAATATTTAGACTTTCAAAATTTGAAATTTTATCATATCTGGAGTTTTTTTTGAAAAGGTCCAATAAACCAAATTTTCAGTTTTTGCTTTTTGGGTGTTTTTTATTACCCCTGACTCAAGGCGGTTTCAAAAACACCCAAAAAACAAAAACTGGAAATTTGGTTTATTGGACCTTTTCAAAAAAAAAAAAAACTCCAGATATTATAATTTTAGATTTTGATTTAATTTCTAGGTTATATTTTTGAAGTTAAATTTTTAGGTTTTAAATATTGTATTTTCTATTTTGAAGATTTTTTTTTCATGACCTTTGCCTTGACCGTCTCTTAAGGGTTTTTTTTAAATGGATTTATTGCTTTCATTCTTTTGGAGCCGAGTATTTTTTTTATCAAATACTTTCTGAATTAGTTTTTCTTCATTAAAAAATAAAATTTCTTAAATGTTGCTCGCGATATTTTTTATATGGCATGGTTTTTGCGCGGCATCGGGTTTTAGGTCGGCGCGGATTTGGCGCGGATTTTTTGTTCGACTCTCCCGTAACAACCCTGTAAAATTCTAGCATTGTTTAAGCTTATTTAAGACCTAAAGAATGCCAATCAATAAGTCTATTAATCAACATTGATATTAAAAATTAAATAATGATCCCAGAAAATAAAAAAAGAACATGATGAAAAAATATTTTTAAACAAATTCCTAGATATTTTGCTTTTTCAATGAGTCATGTTATCAAGAATTGAAATTTATAATTGAATTTTAAATTAGGTGATTTTTATTTTTTGCATTCCCCTTTTCTTTTTCAGCATAAACTATGACTTTCAAATTTGGAAATTTTTAAAATTTATTTTGGTGCATTGTACAGTTTTTTACATATTTTGTAGCTTTCTTTCTGAATCGAAATTATGAGTGTTTCCATTTTGAAGACTTTTTTTGAAATTATCTGTTAAATTTATATTTTAAATAAAATAGTCAATAGTTAGATTTTTTTCAAATTATTATTAGACTGTTTCTTTTCACTTAGTCTTTTTGGCAATTAAACCTGTTTTCTGGCTATAGTTTTCTTGCTAGATTTTTTTTAATAAGTTCAGCTGGTTTTAGGTAAGTTCAATTCTCCGAAATATTTGAAAAAAAAACTTATAATGTACATAAATTATTTGCAATTCTTAAAACACATAAAATATCGGGGTATTTGAACATAAAATATTTTAAATGCCTAAAATATAGCCAGTTACAGTTAGCAAGATAGCAATTTGGATCTGTGATTTCAAATTTTAGCTAATTCAACCAATGATGTCAGTCAGTTAATGAGCATTGGTAAATTTTGATAGTATTTCTTTCCGTATTGGAACAAAAACTTTTAATATTATTTCTTATAACCTTGATTGAATAACGTCATGATTCGAAATCCGGACACTTAGTAGCATATCATTTTTGTTATAGCTGGCAAAAAACCATGTAATAAGTTGGAAATGTAGAAATATCATCAGGATGTAGTATAAACAGTCAGTTTCAAGAAAATGCATGCAAAATATGTCTTTTCTAACAGTTTTTCTTCAGAATTTTAAAATTAAAATGTCTTGTTGTGCTTCGAATCCCGGACACTGATAAAAGCTGATTCGAAATCCGGACACTTTTGCTTCGAATTCCGGACACTCGATTTTACTCATGAATCGCACAAATTTGTACTGAAATGTTAGTGAAAGGCATTCTTTAGGTCTCAAATAAGCTGTTAACATCAAAACAATCGATAGTTTATATTAAAAATTTGCTAGAATTTAAGGAAATCGAAACCATAAATTTCTGCTTTGCCTTCCCGGTGCTTCGAACGCCTATGAAATATTTCAAGTGAAATGTTTCGCATTTTTGGTAAACTTATAATTTTATTGTATTTAATTTTTTTGGCACTAACTACAGCGTTCAAACAAACTTTAAATAAAAGTTGATGTTAGAATTCATCAAATAACACAGTTTTGACATTCAAAATGCGAACTTATATCCAAATAATTGATAAAACAAGATGAAGTGTCCGGGTTTCGAAGCGTCCGGGAATTCGAATCATGACGTTACTTGCTGACTGACTGATTAAATTTAAGAAAGTTGAAGTATTTTTATTTGTAATAGTTGTTATTGTTTCTGTAACATAAACCTAATTTATTTCAAAGTAAGGCGGATGCCACATAAATCTGAAAAAATAAGCATGTTATCACATATATTTTTGAAATTGTTTAAACATTGTACTTTAATAAATTTAATTAATTTTGCGTGACTCTTGCCAAATTTCCACAGTGTTGGGTGGTAAATTAATGCATTTTCACCGCCAAAACCGACCCAAACTAATTAGTTACCGTTCCACGTATGGTTCAGTCGAACGTGACACCAAAACAAATGAGGCAACCTGATACGTCACAAAACCCAATGCCCTGCGTAAAGTGTATTAATCTACCCCTATACCAGCATTAGCTCCTTGTAATTGTTTGTCGAGATAAACGCCATATGCCATGCGTTTGCCAAGTGATCCCGAGCAGAGCGCTATCAACAAATCAAACAAAGTGCAAATGTTGACAAGCTGCCGTCTGACATGCATTGTACATGCAAGCACTCGAACCAGTTTGTTGAACCAATTGACTTTCAAATGCAATAGATTAAGTCCTCAAACAACTTGACACTCTTGAGGCAACAACACAAACATAAAACTCGGTAAAGATATTGATTTTATTGGCGGGCTCCTAAAATCACGTGTCCGGAGTACTTCCGACTGATTAGCGCGCAGATGTTTTTTTTTTTTTTAAGCCGTAAATGGCATCAAATTAGCACGCGCTCGCTGACTCACGTTGTCGATCAGTGCAAAACCCGCAAGAGTTTTATCGATAACTTTGATACACTAAAGCTGGAATTGAAAGGAAGATAAAGTGTCGCGCAAAAAAACGGCCGACTGCAAATTGAAATCAGCTGAGCTCATCGATAAGCGCGAGTTCAGCATTCTTAGCATATTGCTTGGCTGGTCCGGATTGGCTGGAAACTGGATTGAACCGAGCTTTGGTGCGGTGTTATGCGATATTTGTTGATCAAGTTAAAGGGAATAATATCTAGCTAACTTTAAAAAAATCCTTTTTTGATTTGGTATCATTGCTGCGACTTAAGTAAAGGGGAAAATTGTTTTTGTTAATATAGTCAAGGGTCGTTGAGCTCAAAATGACCCCAAGAATGCTCTAAGGTATAATTGAATTTTTAATTCAGGGTGTCGAAGATGAACTATTGACAAAATGCATGCGGTCACAGACAATCAATCACTTAAATTTGCGACTGCGACTGTCAGTGAAAGCACACGAAGTTGAAACGAACGAAACCGAGCTCGGCACTCAAGCAACCGCTCTCTCTTTCTCTCACTTACTCGTGCGGTGCTGCGTGGTGACAGCAGTCATGGGAGAGATGTTCAGAATAACGGTAGAATGTCATACGACCGTTCTCTGAGCGAATAAATTTCTGGTGAAGTCAAATGATAGCCTCTCACAGAAATGAAATAAAAAAAAAGGTTTCTTAGGAACAATTGATTGTCTTCATTTTACAAACTGACAATAACTTGCAAACCGATTTCTAATGTTGAAGAACAAATCGCACGTAAATTATCCAATCTATAAAAAAAATCAAAACGTTCCAGGATGCTCTAAAATTTTCGTAAGTCCTGAGAGTTCTGTAACCAACTAATTTTGAATATTAATGGCAAATTTACAAGTTTCAAGTTTATAAAAAAAACATGCAAATTTTATTTTCAAACAGAACTGTCTAAACTTGTTCAAATAGCTTCCGCAGTTCTAAACGCGTGCTGACGTGCCTCTAGAGTGTGAAATCTGTCAGCGATGCAATAAAACGTAAAATGTGTTTATGATCAGTGTAGCGTTTAGCAGTGAAGCAAGATGCACTTTTCCCACCAACCATCCCACAACAAGCCTGTCAAGACACCCAGTACAGCTCCTATACACATATAAATATAAGTTCAAAACACTTGAGCACGTTCCCCGTTCTAGGTGCAAGCGTACCAAGCGTACTCGCTTTACTAATGTGAAGACAATTGAATGAAAAAAGTTTAAAGTTTTGATAAATAGTTTAAATATGGCTTCGTATCGGCTCGGTTACCGATTTTCAATTTTAACTTTTGCAGAGAAATGTATTTTACGTCGCAAAGAGAAACTTTCCAAGACAAACAAGTATATTTTTCTATGAAAACACTAAATACGGAAAAGTGACGTATACTCCAAGAAGCTGTTAAAACAATTGTTTTAGTATTATTTGAAAAATCAATCACAATTTTTTACCCTTACGTCACTTTGTCAAATTATTCTGGAGCGCATCCTTGAACTTGTCGTCGGCAGCTTTGTGCTATTCTGTGGCGAGACTTGCATCGGATGATGTGCGTTGCAGCTGCCTGGAATGGTTATTGCGCAAGCATCACGTCTCTCTCACTCTTTGTGCTCCGGCTTCACTGCTCCTCCACCACAATGATTTCCATCATTTCCCAGTTGGCCCAGTTTTCATTCTACTCTGCTCCTATAATTTCTCTGAATTGATGGAATGGGACCTTTTTTGCTTGTTCGAATGGTGCATTTGACAACAAAGGAATGTACTGATTGAATTGAAGAAGGAATTTCAAATGATTTGTTAGCAAAACTTTCCAATTAACAGAATGTTTATAAGGAAACTACCTGAGTTTTTTTAGATTTGTTCGTTTGAAAATACACTTAAAAAATTTATTTATAAAAATAAAACAAATTTAAAAAAATAATTAAAAATAATAAATTTAGCATATGAGATTATCGACGGATGTTGCAAACAGAACAGTTTCCCATCAAAGATACCGAACTCATTGCCGTCGTCACCAAGTATTACCTGGGTGCTGAAAAGACAGAATGCGTAACGTGATTTTCGAATGATCCCCACTGCTCCTCACTAATACAACTGCACTACAGCTGTAAACATAAACAAAGTAGAAGGTTATGTTCAAGGCCAGATGGACCAACTGTGGTCTTAGCCTGTCTTTTGACAACCACAAAAAAAAAAAAGGTTATGTTCAAGCTCAAGCGTGACATAGTTTTTGCTGCTGAAGTGACTCGTTTTGAAACATTTTGGATCTGATGATATTAAAGTGGGAGGAATTTTGTGAATCAGAAGAGCAACCGAATGGAAGATACGAGATTGTGTACCTTCAAGGGCAGTGATAATACAGGAGTAAGATTGTTCAATGTTATTTGGCAAGTGCCATCCATAGTTACTGATAATTATTCGTCGTAAACAATTCGTAAACATAGGTTTTGAATAAGAGACAAAGCGCTAATTGAAATGTTAGCGACGAATTATGCCAATCTCGATTTCAACCCTTTTCTTAAGATTTGTTTACTTTGAATACCTCAAAAGCTCGCCGCCGCCGCGACTTTTTTTATTCCTGACAAAATAAATTATAGATCGATTACAATACTTGCCATTTCTTGGCATCATTTTTCTAACAGTAAATTGGTTCCGCTTTGACAGTTCTAAATTGAGGCCGCTTTGCGGACCACTATTCTGCACCCAGAGTATTACGTATGAATTTCAGAAGTGTTGACCAGAGCGTATACTACACAGTGAAAACATGTTTTTGCAATTTTACCAATTCTTTTGCGGAAAAAAAGATTTAAAATAGCATTATTTTCGATGCACGGACTTTTTCTTGCCTTCATTTCTGTTTTTTTTTTAAATATCACTTTTATCGTTTTTTAGTGTAAAATAAAAATCTTTTAAATAATCATACAATATATACTTCCAATCCAAACATGAAATTTTGCAATCATTACAAATTTTTACTTCATTGTAACAGTTTTTTTCATCACATCCATTAACTGAAAATTTCCCCGCTCAAACCATCCCCTCAAAAGAAGTGATAAGAACGTCGAGAAATCGCCAACCGGCGAACAGAAAAATACGTCGTCTAAATCACGAGCAAAAAAAAAAAAATCAACAAAAAACCGCGAAATCAGGTTCCATTCACGTGCATGGCCCGTGTTTTGTCTCTCTTGAGATATTTTTTTGTGGTAGAGCGCGAAAAATAATCGCTCAGCAAGCTGTTGCCATAGCAGCCGGACCGGCTAAATGCCAACAGGTCGAGGTCGCGGCGAAATTTGTCACTTCTTTTCGCTGTTCTTACTGTAATTACGGATAAAATCAGCTGCGCTTGTGTTTTGAAATCGATCCTACATTTTTAAGATAATATTTTTAAAATGGTATTTATAATACAAAGTAGTTTGAAATTAAAGATTTGAGTGAAAAATTTTCTCAAAAAAATAAATAAATAAAAACCAGCAATTAAACTAAAAAAACTAACTTAATCCACCTATGTGGTTGGAGCCTTCCTCACTCATTACCAACAATGGCTGTACACAAATTTCATCTATTTTTTAGATCCGGAATAAAAAAGTACACCAATATCACTTAAGGGGCCATATCTCGAGACAGGGTTGCCAGATCTTCGATGTGTTGGACTCGTTGGAAAGGTTTTTCGATAACCTAACCAACAATGGGTCGGATGGTGGATCCGGACATAGTTTACATACATTTAAGTGAGATCCGGCTTCCAAAAAGTACAGCAATATCACTTAAGGGGCCATATCTCGAGACAGGGTTGCCAGATCTTCAATGTGTTGGACTCGTTGGAAAGGTCTTTTGATAACCTAACCAACGATGGGTCGGATGATGGATCCGGACATAGTTTACATACATTTAAGTGAGATCCGTATATATGTGAAAACACATTTTTATACATAACTTTTGAAATACTTATCGAAACTTCAATCTGTATAAAACTCGATCTATGGGACCCTAAACCAAGTCGAATGCAACAGGTTCGGGTCAAATCGGTTCAGTCAGTGCCGAGAAACATGAGCTAGTTTGTTGGTCACATACATACATACACACACACATACACACAGACATTTGTTCAGTTTTCGATTCTGAGTCGATATGTATACATGAAGGTGGGTCTACGACGTTTTTTTACAAAGTTCATTTTTAGAGCAGGATTATAGCCTTACCTCAGTGAGGAAGGCAAAACGAATTTGTTATTATTTATTCTAATGAGCAGTTCTCTAGGATTTCGGTCATTCGATTTTTTTGTATTTTTTAATCCGACTGAAACTTTTTTGGTGCCTTCGGTATGCCCAAAGAAGCCATTTTGCATCATTTGTTTGTCCATATAATTTTCCATACAAATTTGGCACCTGTCCATACAAAAATGATGTATGAAAATTCAAAAATCTGTATCTTTTGAAGGAATTTTTTGATCGATTTGGTGTCTTCGGCAAAGTTGTAGGTATGGATACGGACTATACTGGAAAAAAATGATACACAGTAAAAATTTTTTGGTGATTTTCTATTTTACTTTTTATCACTAAAACTTGATTTGCAAAAAAAACACTTTTTTATTTTTTTTTATTTTTTTATATGTTTTAGAGGACATAAAATGCCAACTTTTCAGAAATTTCCAGGTTGTGCAAAAAATCATTGAGCGAGTTATGAATTTTTTAATCAATACTGATTTTTCAAAAAATCGAAATATTGGTCGCAAAATTTTTTCAAATTCCTTTTTCGATGTGAAATCAAATTTGCAATCAAAAAGTACTTTAGTGATTTTTTTATAAAGTGCACCGTTTTCAAGCTAAATCCATATTTAGGTGACTTTTTTGAAAATAGTCGAAGTTTTTCATTTTTTTTTTAAATTAGTGCACATGTTTGCACACTTTTGGAAAAAATATTTTTGAAAAGCTGAGAAAATTGTCTATATTTTGCTTCTTCGGACTTTGTTGATACGACCATTAGTTGCTGAGATATTGCAATGCAAAGGTTTAACAACAGGAAAATTGATGTTTTCTAAGTCTCACCCAAACAACCCACCATTTTCCAATTTCGATATCTCAGCAACTAATGGTCAGATTTTCTATGTTAAAATATGAAACATTTGTGAAATTTTCCGATCTTTTCGAAAACAATATTTTCAAAATTTTCAAATGAAGACTAACATTTCAAAAGAGCCAAACATTTAATATCAGTATTGATTCAAAAATTCATAACTCGCTCAATGATTTTTTGCACAACCTGGAAATTTCTGAAAAGTTGGCATTTTATGTCCTCTAAAACATATCGAAAAATAAAAAAAATAAAAATAGTGTTTTTTTTGCAAATCAAGTTTTAGTGATAAAAAGTTAAATTAAATATCACCAAATTTTTTACACTGTGTATCATTTTTTTCCAGTGTGGTCCGTATCCATACCTACAACTTTGCCGTAGACGCCAAATCGATCAAAAAATTCCTTCAAAAGATACAGATTTTTTAATTTTTATACATCATTTTTGTATGGACAGCTGCCAAATTTGTATGGAAAATTATACGGACAAACTAATGATGCAAAATGGCTTCTTTGGGCATACCGAAGGCACCAAAAAAGTTTCAGTCGGATTAAAAAATGCAAAAATTAAAATTGAAGAAAAAAGACCGATTTCGTAGAGAATTACTCTAATGTCATCTTAAAAAAAAAAAGATAAAAAAAAAAACAATTTTATTAATGAGTCAAGATGCCACTAAGATAACGAGAAAGTACCATCGCTTGATGGTACGCTTGGGACAAATTACGTCAAGTTTCTTTTGGTATGAGCCGCGATTTAACTGATGTTTAATTTTTTGTATAAGTACACGTTTTATTATATAAACAGTGTCATTAATTAGCCTTAATTGAGTTGCTTGCCAAAGTACGTAACAATGGTGGTTTTTTTTAATTGTAAGCTTATACTTTGTGTATTCATCATAATTTTAACATTAAACTATTGAATTTGTTTTCTCGTTTTTTTTATTCACTTAAAACTTTTTAAACGCACACCAAACCAGCAATTTTTCATCATTTGCAGGGTTGTTACGGACGGTGCGGATCGCGCGGATTTGGCGCGGATTTGCTGGCTAATTTTGCTTAGGCGCGGATTTCGCGCGGATGTGAAATTTGGTTAATATTTAAAATAATTGACAGAGATAAAACTACTTTCAAGTAATTAAGAAAAATATTATCAGGGAATCATGGATTTTTTAAAATTTGCTTCGATTTCTGTTACTGAAACAAAATTGAGTTTTCTTCCGAAAATGTTTGTTTGTATTTTCTTAATAAAAAACGTCAAAAAAATCTTCATGAAGAGATTATTTTTTAAATGTATTGATGAGGATTTCTTAAACAAATTTATTACTACACTCAACTAATTTTTACCGGCTTTGAATATTTTTAATATCTTTTGAGTTTTGAGTATCGTTCTTTTTAACCTTATTTATTGTTTATTTTATAAAGGATTTCAATCATGTGAATCATTTTACAAAATTTTCTCGAAGTTATTTACCAGGATTAAAAAAAAAATGATTATTGGGGCTTTTTCCCGTAACTGTGCTCAACTGCGGATGCTGGCTCTTCGTCGTTGAATTGTAGTAAAACCCACCCCATAGAAAGATTTTTTTTCTAGATTTCTTGGGGAAAAAATAAAAGATCAAAACATTCAAAAATGAAAGCTACAATATTCAAAACTCGAAGATTCAGAAATTAAAAATATTTTTGATTTTTATAGTCTTTTTTACTGAAAATTTAAAAATTAGAATACAAATATTCAAATATACGAAATTTTATAAATTTATAATTAAAAAAATCCAAACTAGAAAAATTTTGGATTTCAAAATTCAAACAAATTAATTCAAATTTAATTGAGGAATTTAAAACTTTAAAAAGTCAAAAATGATCAATAAATAAAAAAAAATTAAAAACGACCAAGAGAACAAAAAATAATACATACTCAAATTCTTAAATTCTTATATTCTTAAATTCTTAAATTCTTTAACTCTTAAATTCTTAAATTCTTAAATTCTTAAATTCTTAAATTCTTAAATTCTTAAATTCTTAAATTCTTAAATTCTTAAATTCTTAAATTCTTAAATTCTTAACTTCTAAAATTCTAAAATTCTAAAATTCTAAAATTCTAAAATTCTAAAATTCTTCAATTCTTAAATTCTTAAATTCTTAAATTCTTAAATTCTTAAATTCTTAAATTCACAAATTCAAAAATTCAAAAATTCAAAAATTTAAAAATTAAAAAATTTAAAAATTCAAAAATTCAAAAATTCAAAAATTCAAAAATTCAAAAATTCTTAAATTCTTAAATTCTTAAATTCTTAAATTATTAAATTCTTAAATTCTTAAATTCTTAAATTCTTAAATTCTTAAATTCTTAAATTCTTAAATTCTTAAATTCTTAAATTCTTGAATTCTTAAATTCTTAAATTCTTAAATTCTTAAATTCTTAAATTCTTAAATTCTTAAATTCTTAAATTCTTAAATTCTTAAATTCTTAAATTCTTAAATTCTTAAATTCTTAAATTCTTAAATTCTTAAATTCTTAAATTCTTAAATTCTTAAATTCTTAAATTCTTAAATTCTTAAATTCTTAAATTCTTAAATTCTTAAATTCTTAAATTCTTAAATTCTTAAATTCTTAAATTCTTAAATTCTTAAATTCTTAAATTCTTAAATTCTTAAATTCTTAAATTCTTAAATTCTTAAATTCTTAAATTCTTAAATTCTTAAATTCTTAAATTCTTAAATTCTTAAATTCTTAAATTCTTAAATTCTTAAATTCTTAAATTCTTAAATTATTAAATTCTTAAATTCTTAAATTCTTAAATTCTTAAATTCTTAAATTCTTAAATTCTTAAATTCTTAAATTCTTAAATTCTTAAATTCTTAAATTCTTAAATTCTTAAATTCTTAAATTCTTAAATTCTTAAATTCTTAAATTCTTAAATTCTTAAATTCTTAAATTCTTAAATTCTTAAATTCTTAAATTCTTAAATTCTTAAAATCTTAAATTCTTAAATTCTTAAATTCTTAAATTCTTAAATTCTTAAATTCTTAAATTCTTAAATTCTTAAATTCTTAAATTCTTAAATTCTTAAATTTTTAAATTTTTAAATTCTTAAATTCTTAAATTATTAAATTCTTAAATTCTTAAATTCCTAATAAAATAATACAAATTTGGTGGTATGATTTTTATGAGTGACTCTTTGGCGAGAATCATCAAGTACGAACTGTGTTTAAATTTTCAATTCCTTAGATTTATGAATTTTTAAGATTTTTAAATTTATAAATTTTATGATCATTTTCATTCCATAAATTTTTTAACTTTTTTTTTATTTTTAATATTTATAGGGGAAATCTACCCTTTCCAATCAAACACCTATCTTCGTCATATGGAGAGTTTGATGCTCGATTAAAGCTCCAAAAATACTATTTGGGCTATAAACTTACCAGCAACAGCACCGCCTCGAGTAAGCACACAAATGTACTTACTGGCCAAAAAGATCACATTTAATGCACTTTTGATCATAATTTGTATTTTGCGAGACCACTTCTCATCATTTTGTTGGCACACACAGTGACACACACGAGAATCCCTCAAACGCTTAATGAATATCGCCAAAATTAACTTTTCACTTTCGCTTACTTTTTCACGGCGCTTAAGATATGAAATTGCTTCCAACTACCGGCAACATGTTCTTTTGATCATTAGTAAGGCACTCACTTGAAGAATAATCCCGAAAAATGTAATAAATTAGCAAGCGCCATCAAAAAAACAAACGCGCCAAGTCGTTTGACGTTTCAATTTTCACTTTGCATTCCAATCGAAGGCTGAAGAAAACCGAGCGAGAGACGAAGGCAAAAAAGAACAAAGGCTGGCCGTCAACACCACCAGCAGCACAGCCAGCGATGCCAGGAAACTTTCCCTGTAAATGCCACTTTTCGTGAGTGTTCGTTTGAACTATCAGCGCAAATGGCAACACTCGACAGAGTTTTGGAAGAAAAAAGAACTAAGCCGATATTAGAAAAATGGGCGTGGCCCAATGCATTCGCCTCGATTAGAATACCCTTGGGAATTTTTTTTTGTTAAATGCTTGGTAAAGAGATAGAATAACTTTTAGTGAAAGTGAAAATAAACAGAAATGTTCACAAAAACTTGCTCTACTCGTTGGTGTACTTGGTTTTAGTAAAATTCAAGGGAGACTCTAGATTATCCAGCATCATTCAAACACGACCGCTTATTAGGATTAAAATGGGTAGATTTCCCCTATTTCAAAATGTTTTAATTCAAATTTAGAATTTCTCTTTTTGTCAAAATTATTGTTTTGGCTTTTCCCTCTGGTTTACTTCATCCTAGCAAAAATAAATTTGTCCATGAAATTTTCGGCGTTTCAAGATTCTGCGTTTTGAGATTCGGCCTCATGCGGCTATTCTTGATATAAAATTGCATTTATTGAATACAATTTTATTTAATCGTTTGTGATTGTTGTGTTCCTTTTGATGGATCTCTTGATTTTTGTTCCAAAATATTTTTTTTTAATTCTTAAAAAATAAACTCTCTTGTATGTTTGTCGCGAAATTATTTTTGTTAATATGGCGCGGATTGAGTTTTGGGACGGCGCGGATTTTTTTTCGACTTCTCTGTAACAACCTTGCATTTGTTCCTCCATATAAGTCCCCGTGCTGTTTTAGAAGTTATCCTTACAAAAAATATATATAAATATTCGATAACACGGATCTACAAAAAATAACAAAAATGAGGCTAAACTCGAGGGGAAGCATGGACGTTGGTATCCCCAGCAATACGTGAACTTTGAATTATTCAAAAATATTCAGACAGGGCCGAATGGTTTTTCTCCAAAATTTTCATGGATAATTAGGGCGATTCTTCACTGTTGCATAGAGAGTTTACTGGTACTTAGGAAAAACATGTTTAAAATAGCTTCGAAATATCCAATAATTTGCTTTTTTAATTGTTAAATATCGACCAATACATGAAAATCTTCTAATTTTAGTTAAAATATTTAGAATTAGGCCAACGAAAATTTTATTTCAAGTTTTTTTTCCTTCCAAAATTTTACTGAAAATTAGAGGGCAAACAAAATTAAAAAAAAATTATGCCCAAAATTTTAAGATTTATTTAAAAAAGTACTATTGATTGCAAAACTTTTAACATCGTTATTTTAGCATTTTTGATTTTGACAAATTTTGAATTTTAGGACCACAGATCGGAAAAAAGATACAAGTCCTTAGTTTTATTAGGTAGTGCAACTGTAATAAATGCTTTTAGCTTAAAAATATTTTCAAAAATTGCCTTGAAATTATAAAGTTTTTTTTGTTTACTGGAAAACATAGATTTTTAATAAATTAGTTTCAAGCGTCTCATCATAACAGCAGTATTAGACACACTCCAAACAAACAATTCAAACGTAACTTGATAAGGCGCAAATCGTCAAATGCCGGTTTGTGCGACGGCGCAGAGATGAGTTTTGCGTTACTAAATCTGCGCGCGCGAGCCCGCTCGTACGTCATTGCCTCCATTATCATCAGCAAGTTGGCGTATGTGATGTGTCACTAAACTAAGAAAAAAGAAACAAACACAAATCTAGACTAAGTGCATCATCCGAGCTCCTCGCCATAGATTGTTTATAATTTGTTATAATGTTACCAAACACAGATAATTCTTTCCCCCGTCTGATTGCGAGGAGGTCGCGCCACTATCAGTGGTCTGGGGAAAAATTGAAAACAAAAATAAGTAAAGGCAGATTTGCAAGCTCGGTGACAACGAACGTGGCCTTTATTGTCGTCTAATCTTGGAAGCGACAAAAACATTCTTCCAGATTAGTCGGAATTATTTGCGGGAACTTTCGCTTTCCTGATAATTGCATTTAGTTTTATAAAGTTAAATTTCAATGACGAGTGGGTTTACCACAACACGTTATCATTATTTGTTGGAAAATATATTTCTGTTATTATTCGAATAAGTTTATGCTTACATTATTGTTTTATATTGAAAAAAAAAAAAATATACAAATATAATGTTGTATCGAAAAGCTCTTTCAAACATCTAAAATGATTAGCTTTTTTAACGTGCATATGTATTCCTGGATCAACAATAACCAAATAAACAACACCATTCACTTGTCGTCCATCGGAAACCGGAACCCTAAACAAATAGACCCTTTCACAACATCCACCCAAACACGTCGCTAATCGATAAGGCAAT
Source organism: Culex pipiens pallens (assembly GCF_016801865.2). NCBI lineage: Eukaryota > Metazoa > Arthropoda > Insecta > Diptera > Culicidae > Culex > Culex pipiens. The sequence continues at coordinate 194,039,227 of NC_068938.1, read as the reverse complement.
TATGATGTCCACCATCGAAGCAACAATTGGTACAACAATCAATCGTCCGACCTAATAGCTTGTGATAGCCTAGGGCGGTTGATGAACTCATTCAAGGTCACACGTGAGTGCCCTTGGAACTCATTACTTTATTCTGCATAAACTATTTTTTTTGTGTTTTGCGAATATTAAAATAAATGATTGCAAAATGTGATCTTCAAAACTGTTTTGTTAAAAAACACCATTCTTATTTCTGTCTAACTAGAAACTAATCTTAAAAATGAGTTACCCGGCCTCTCACGAGGGTCACTCATCCGCTTGGACCACTATCAGTTCCGTGTTAGCTTTGTTGTTATCAGGGCCTGCTACGCAGCCAAAGTTGTTTATTGTTGCGTGACGGCGCTCTAAATGATGTTTTGTTTTGACCAATGCCGCGATCGGTGTGTGTGTGCGTGTTTTATCTCCCTAGAGCAAAAAATCTTTTTGTTTGGGTTGAGCATTCCGTTCATTGCCCCCCTTAACTCATTTAGCAGAAGTCGGATCGGATCGGAAGCCATAATAGAGAGGAACATTTCGTCTAATTAGTTTCCACATACGCGCGGTGCTAATTAGTATCAGTGAGGAAACCCTCGGTATAGGCAATTTATTCTTTAGTTTTATTGCTTCGCGATTTTGAATCAACTATTTTGCTACAAATATTTTCTACATATAAAAAATACAAATAAAAAATATTTGTTTTATTTTGTTTTAATAATCAAATAAAACAGCCCTGATTCAGTATGGCAACCAGGGCGTCCAATTTTCCCGGGGTTTTGAATTTCCCGGGAAACGGGAAAAAAGATATTTGAAATCCCGGGAAATTTTTTAAAGCAGTAATAAAATCTATTTTTTCATTATATTTGTCATGTTTTTCAAGCTTGAAATCATAGAATTAGTTCAATACTATTCTTTGGTGATAATTTACGCTTCAATCTAAACAAGGATAGCAGATTTTAGATAGCTTGAATGATTTTTTGTTGTTCTTTGTTGTGCTTTGGTTTCTAATTCAATTCCTAATCCAATGTGATTCAAATTAAATAAGTCTCTTATAAACACATATTTTTATTTTAGACATTTAAACAGATTTTTTAGGCTTTTCTATTCATGTCATAGAATAGGAAAGCCTAAAAATCTGTTTAAATGTCTAAAATATCAAATAAAAAGATAGCAAATAAAAATATACTAGCCAATGTTAAATTTTCGACAAGTTTAGAAATTCATGTTTTATATAAAAACACCTACTGGGAAAAATCTGAACTACAGTCTAAATATGTACAGGAGATTTGAGACAATTAAATTGGAGATCGGAGTACTAATTGTTTTGTTCTGTTCCTGTTTTAACCGAAATCAATCAAAAGATTATGCAAAAAATGACTTAAATAGCTGTCTTAATTCGATAAATCCATCTTGATTTGCCAAAGATGTTTCATAAAAAAAATTGAAAATGATATAATTTTAAAAAAATTATCATAAATATACGTAGTCTTTTCAAAAATATTTAAAATGAAATAGAAAATATTTAAAGCTCTAGGTAATTCACGGATCGGTAAATTTTTCACAAAAATCAAATTGATGCTTATATCTAGATTTATTTTTGAAAAGGTCCTATAAACATATGAAAAAACACAAAAGCTTATAGGACCTTATAAAAAAACCCCTGGATATGTACTTTTTTTTAACGTTGTTCATCTATTTCTACAACAAAACCTCAATTTCCAGACCAAAATTTGATATTTTTTTCTAATTTCAGGAATTCCCGGGACAAAATACAAAAAATTCTCAGTTTTGGAAAAATCCCGGTTTTTTTGTCCCGGGAATTTCCGGGATGGACGCACTAATGGCAACAAATATTAACTGTATTTAATGTTAGGTAGAAGTGTTTTATTTTTTTTATCAGTACAGAAAAAGTACAGTTCTGGAGTTTTTTTTTTTTGAAAAGGACCAATAAACCAAAATTTCATTTCCAATTTCAATTTGGCTTTGCCCGATTTACATAGTTTGGCTCAATATACTTGGGTTTTCATCAAATAATTGGTTACAGTTTTTTCATCCTTTTTAATATTATCTCGACGTGATCGTGCTATCATCTCGCACGTCACTTTTTGACGATAAAAACGTGTTTTAATGTTTGACCTTGAATAAACAAAAACTAGAGCACGCAGTGTAAACAATAACAAAAATGTTTTGTTTGGCTGACAATTTTGTGGTTGTTCCGAAGTTTGGCTAAATTTTACTGCCGAAGTCCCAAGTTATAACTAAAAATGTTAACAATAGTCGGGCATGTACGTGTGTCAACGACTTTTGACCAAAACCCCTTTGCCCAGTTGCCGCACTTCAAGCAATTTTCACGGTGTGTCAAGATAGCACGAATACTTTGAATATCGCAATATTCCACGTAAACCAATTAATTATATCAACATGCCAACTATTAATCCAACAACTTGGATTCGCCACACAAAGCTGCCATAGCGTGCCATGATGACCGCCATCAGTCATGGCCTGTCTGATTGCACGACACTGATATGAATTGACACCCTCATTCGATGCTGTTGTTGATTGTAATGACTCTTCCACTAAGCCTGCAAATAGCGCCTACTACGATATCCCTCCCCTTCCCCGTAATTCCTGTAGACATAACAGTGTGCAGTTTGTTATTGTGCACTTTTTCTCGAGAACGCTCTGCATCCATCAATCTAATTTTCCCTGGCTTCACCGTTGATATATAGGTTAGGTTAGGTTGGGACACGGCATCAAGAGTGTAGAAACGTGACAAACAGGACCGCGTAATGTCAACCTTGAAAACTGCAATCCCCTTGCCTGTCTTTACCACACCGTTTTTATCTCATTTTCCGTTTTCCCCTTATTGAATGGCGATTTTCTCATGCATTCCCACATGTAAAGGGGAGTATGGGGTTGGGTGGAAAACTTTATCAGGTGAAAACAATTTCATGAATCATTTATAATTAGCTTTCAATAAACTGGGCACCAATACACTCTGACAATCTAAAAACAATGTGGTTAAAATGTAGGTGGAGAACTGTCACGGGGTGGGATGAGCGAGAGAGTGGCGGGAATCCGATTATGGTTGGACGCCACCCACCAACGGCCGGCTTGTGGGAACTGAGCTCGGCAAGTTCAGGGTTAAAAATAGCATTATCTGCAAACAAAATTGGCCCCACACTTTGTACCGAACCGACGGAACAGTTGTACAGCGCGCGCGGACGTGCAACGACAGGAATTGCGATAAAGGCAATAATAATCGCACTAATATAAGTGGGTCGATGCAGGTTTTGCACTTGCTTGAATTGGTGTTATTATGTTATTTTTTACATTGAACAATTTCATTTTTTGGTGCTTATTTTTTTAAATTTTATAAAAAATGAAATATAACTGATTAAAAATGATTCCAATTTATTTTTTGATTATTTCAACCAATTAGAAATTTTGGAGAACTGATTTGTTTCTATTTATTTTGTATATTTATATTGGACAAATGACAAAAATATTTGAAAAATGTAGGAAAAAAAGAAAATAAAAATATAAATATATAATTTAAAAAACGTTACTTAATCCACCTTTAGGTGGTTGGTGCCTTCCTCACATTCATAAAGTCAATAAATTCAGTAGAAATAGCATTATTCTCCCTTAATATGTTTAAAAAATCTACTTCATTACTCATTTCTTTTGATAGAGTTCGCAGACCTTCAATATTTCCTGCTCATCGGCAAGGTCTGATAAAAAACTTATCCAACGATAGTTCGCATGGAAGATTCAGACAATATTTTTGTCACAATATCTAAAATCCGGCCTCCAAAAAGTGTATAAATAACACTCAAGTGCTAATAACTTTTGATAGGGTTGTCAGATCCTCGATGTTTTAGGCTCATTTGAAAGGTCTTTCGACTATCTAACTAACGACAGGTCGCATGATGGACCCGGACATCATTTTCATTGAAATATCTAAAATCCGGCCTCCAAAAAGTGTATAAATCATACTTAAGTGGTAGTAACATTTGATAAGGTTGTCAGATCCTTGATGTTTTAGGCTCATTTGAAAGGTCTTTTGATTATCTAACTAACCACAGGTCGCATGATGAACCTGGACATCATTTTCATTGAAATATCTGAGATCCGGCCTCAAAAAAGTGTATAAATAACACCTAAATGCTAATTACTTTTGATATGGTTGTCAGATCCTCGTTGTTCTAGGCTCATTTGAAAGGTCTTTTTAATAACTTTCTGAAAATGTATAACATGATAGGTTTTCTTGCTAAAACCACCCCCAAAATCGTTTTTTAGCATATCTTTTGAAGTACTTAATTAAACTTGCTGATTTTAAATAGAGACCTATGGGACCCCAAGACGGATCGAATGAGACCAATACAGACAAAATCCGTTTTCCAGTTCGGAGATAATCGAGTGACAATTTTTGTGTCCACCCACCTACACACATTCACACAGACATTTGCTAAGAAGATTCTGAGTCGATAGGAATACGTGAAGGTGGGTCTACAAGGTCAAATTAATATGTTCATTTTTCGAGTGATTTTATAGCTTTTCCTCAGTATGTTGAGGAAGGCAAAAAGAAGGCATCCGCTTACATCAACATCCTGTTAAACTCCGACTATCCAAAATCCATTGAATTCAGCTGTCAATCAGTGGGTGATTGGCATGTCACACACCTAATCATCACTCAAAGTGAGTCTAATCACGCCCGTAGCCACAATTACCCAGACTTAAATTGCTCTCTTAGTCACGAAACCGGACGAAATTTCTTCTAGAATGACAGGATAATCGTTTTGTTTTCATCAATTTTATTATGCAGTAAAAATTCATCATTAAAATAAAAATAATAAAATTTTATCATCGGACAATTAGGTATCATTATTTTTCCACAACTTCGTTTGTTTGTAAATCATCTCAGAAAGCTAGGTCAGTGCTCCCAACCGGTGACAACTCCCCACAGCCTACTACCAGGAATCACTTAAAACGCTTTCAAACTCAAAACGACGTGTCTCAACGACGCCTTCTACGATGACAAACATTAATCTAAATTTCTGTTACTTGCGTACGACAACGATGACGACGTCACAAATTCATCTGTCACGCTTGATTTGCTGCGCGGGCAGATGATGTGTGTAAAACTGCTCAGTGAATGAATGACTCAAAGTGATTCGGACGCCGGGGCCAATCAGTCAATGAATTAGTGATCACACTCATTGTTGGTTTCATGCTTGAAGCTTGACGAGCGTCGCGACGCTGGGTGACGCCCGAAAAAAAAATGTTAAGTCACAACAGAAATAACAGTTACTTAACGAATTTGTGGGGAGAAACAGACAGTTATGATGAAGGTCCCGTTTGGTTGGTTGCACACACACACAAAAAAGAAACAGACAGTTATGATGAAATTTCGAGATGTTATCGGTGTTTAAGTTATTTTCTAACAATTATATCTCATTACCTGTATTTAATGATCGTCACGTTTCCACTTTGCACCCCCACCGGAAATAGCATTGAATACCCCCACCCCCTCTGTTGCATGTGTTTTTACTTTTTGTTGCCTCAGAATGTGTGGGGGTTTATGAAAATGTGACACACAAAGTAAAAAGAGAGAATACATTTCACTGTGTTCACTGAACTCGGGCTTTTTTTATTATTTTGGTTTGTTTGAGCGATTGTGACGACCTTCGTAGGTGGCTTGGTCGCGGCGCATAGTAACCGACATGAAAAATTTGAGATTTTTTTTAAGATGACCGTGCGCTTCCACTCTTTTGTTTATTTTTGGTTGAAAATTGATTTGTGGAAAAATCATCTTCGGTGCAACTTATTTGCAGGTAGTTTTGCTAAAAATTTCACGATTTGACATGAAAAAAATAATGCCAATTATTATAATTTTGGCCTAATTCCCCTATTTTCAACATTTTTTCTCTCTTGAAATTCGCTTTGTAAGCAAAGTATGGAGAACGGGGGGAACGCAGAAAATTTGTGCATTTGTGTTGACAGTTCAGTTTGAGCGCGTTGGACGGTGCGTGCGATTCTTGGCGAAAAAATAAAAATAAAAGGAATATTTAAAATATAAAAGAACTTACAATTCTTTTAATTCTTAAATTGTTAAATCCCTAAAGTATTATTTTCTTAAATTTTCAAATTTTGAAATCATAACATTATTGAATTTTGATTTTTTTTATTGTTGAGCATGAGCATGAGAGACCACCCATGGTTGTCCTTCTCCGTTGCTGAACAGGACCGTAATATCCCATCAGCACAACCGGTTACACGCTTCAACGATCAAATGATGTTTCCCTTATCAACAGCATGCATGAATGCGCTGAAAAGATAAAACATCACGATCATCAAAACTAGAGCCGGTGCGAATAGGAAACAGTCGTTGGCCACCAACGGCGCCCGCCATGTCAGTTTGTAGATCTCGAGGGGATGGGACGGGAATGTTAGTTAGCACAGGCTGCTACCAAGGGTGGGTTCTATACGATATCCACACCCCCGCGTGTGCCGGAAAACTACTTCTACTTGGGATTTTGTTAGTGGGGAAGGGTAATGGCCAGGATTCATCATAGAGGATGATGATGTGGCCCAATAATCAATGAATTTTGTTGAATAGAGTGATGTGTTATGTATTCTCAAGGCAAACAATCGGATGATGCGGATGAGACCATTCTCGGTTATTTGGTGTTGAGTTTAGCATAAATGATTAAATCTTAGACAGCCGGCTGTGGAAAGATATAATCAAAATTATGTGTGATTAAAAGGTGAAATATTAAACTCAGCGTAACATATTTACGTAGAGTTGCCCTGAGACTATTTATACTTTTAAATTATTATAAGATGAGCGACCAATTAATGACTGATGAGTTATGATGTTATCTGAAGGACTTGAACAATCGCGTTGAAACAATATTTGTCGCCGTGATTCGCGGGAAACGAATGGTCGAATTGAATGATAATTTATATTTTGCTAACGCAATTTAAAACAAATAACGAGAGAAAAATAAACACCGACGATGATCGTCGATCGATCGATGAAAACGGAACGCGAAAAAAAATGCATCCCGACTGACAGGTACCGCAAAACGAACTCAATTTTGATTTTTTTTATTGTTGAATTCTTAAATCTTCCAGTAAATCAGACATGTTGGAAGACATATACTGCCCATGTTCGCATAAATGTCCCATATGCATTTTCGTCACTTTTGAGTTATTGATGCAGTTTGGTTCAAAATCGTGTGCTCTTTCAAAAGAGCCTATAACATCCAGTACTTTGTTCTAGAAATCAGGAGGAAATCCAGTTTTTTGTGAAAACTTAACACGTAGCCTTATGTGTGGGACAAACTTGTTTAGCGTTTTTCTCAGCTTGCTGTTTTTGCACATGGGACATTTAGGCGAACATGGGCAGTATATTAGGTTAGAAACAATTTCCTTGATTTAGAATTTTTGATTTATTATTTTTTAAGATCAAAATTTCATAGAATTTTTCAATTGTAACATTATTCAATATTTAATTTTTAGGTGTTTTAAACTTTTCAAATTTTTAGGTTTTTGAATTTTGAAAATTCTGTTTTTTTTTATTTTCTAGGTTTTAAATTTAGATATTTTTTAAACTTTAAGGGGTTTTTTTCTGACAATCTGGAATTAATTGTTAGGCTTTCCCTCTGGTTAAAATCAACAACAAAATCACAACATATTTAGGCTGTTGCATTCTTTTTTTTAAATTTTGACTTTTTTACACAAATTGGAAAAAGACATAAAATTTTAGGAAAAATATATTTTTATAAATTTATTAAAATTTTTCATATTTTCAGTGTAGCATTACTATAATAACTTTTTGCATCAAAATTTTGAAGGCATGCCTGATTTTTTTCAAGCAGTTTTTTTTTATATTTCATTGACGGCAAATGATGTCAATATCAACATAACCCAACTTTTCAATATCGAGTTTTACAGCTTAATATGCTCAACAAAGTTGTAGAGCATTACATATTAAATAAAAATCTCACTTTTGGTAGTATTTGGGGAAAAGTAGTGCCCCTTGCAGACAAATCCGGAAACAAATTGGAATTTTCATAATTTTTTCTAGAGGTGGGCAAAAAAAGAGCGAGCCGCTCAAAGAGCCGGTTCACTAAAAAGAGCGACCGAACCATGGCTCACAAAAAAAAGAACCGTGGTTCTTTTTTAAACTCGGGTCTTTACTTGTTATAAATATAATTTATCGAATTTCGAACAAATTGCATCACAAAATTTGTTTTTAAAATTGAAAATGCAATTCTCAATCCCACAATTTATTTTTTAATTTCATCCCAAAATAGCATTGCTGCCAAACACCACTTTAAAGTTTTCAAACTTATTCTCAGTTTCCTACTTTTCTTTGAAATTCCAAAAGTAAATGATTTTCTAAACAAAATGAAAAAGCTTTTCTTTATATAACTGATCGTACATTAAAGTATTATCCGAATACAAATTTTAGAATTTAAAATTGCATAGCTTGTAAAATATTACCAAAAATCTACTAAAAAGCTGAGAGATTATGGAAAAAAAATCTCTTGCCCGATTTAAGAGTTCGCAAAATTACAAAATTCTTCAAAATAACCTTTTTATCAAAAATTTGAAAAAGAGCTAAAGAGCCGTTCAAAAGAGCGGCTCTTTTTAGTGAGCGAACGAAAATGATCGGCTCCTAAAAAAGAGCGGTTTTGCCCACCTTTAATTTTTTTCGATTTTTCTCATACACTTTTGAGTATCAATGGGTAAATGTTGACCGATTTTGCCAATATTTGACCCAGACTCAAACTCAAAGAACATAAATCCGCTTGTGGAGTGAGGTTTTGAAAAAAAGTCCCAAATTCTGATCAACGCAATGTGCAGGCGCCTTAGCCCGCTATACTATCAGACTGTTAAGGAATGGAGATGATAAACGCCTATATGAGCTCAACATTTCGGCCAATAAGGTTTTCGATACTGATGGGCTGCATATTTCTTGGTATCATTTTACATAAAATTTAAAAAAAAGGCAATGGAGCACCCGATCCGAGTGGTAGAAACCACAGCAGTTCTCCCATAAGAAATACATTGTAGAAAAAAGCAAAAACTGCTCGAATGGAAATGCTCCATTCGATCCGACTATCCGAAGGTTTGAGATGGTTATGGGACTTCGGATAATCGAATCAAGGACGTATTAGACTATGGCAAACAAAAAAACAAACCCGCGCTTTTTCGTGTTTGACAGTTTGCCAACCTCGCAAACAAATCAAAACGTAAGCTGGATATCGTTTCTGCAAACAAACTTGTTTTTAATGTTCTTATTTTTAACATCAAATTCAAGTTCTGCAACCCCATTTAAGTTAAAATCTAATAGTCGTTTGCCTATTAAATTAGGAGATGTTTTTTTTTCAAATATATGCCATCGCCGCCATCTTGGATTTAAAAATTCTAAATCACTTGAGCGTAGTTAAGGAGTCATCAAAAATAAGACAAGGAAAATTTTTTTTTTCGTGATTCGATTATCCGAAGTGATTTTTTCCGAGGCCTTCAGATAATCGAGCCGGAACTGTATTCTATTTAGATTTATATATTTTCTAAATATATTTAAGTTCAAACGTTTTAAATGATGCCCTCATGTTGTCTTAAACGCAAACTTCATATCGCTTCCCAGTTCTTCTGCGAGTATCAGGTCAGGTTGATTGATAATAATTACCTATACCGGAGCAGTGCACAATGTGCAGTGCAAAGCACGAGCAACCAATCATCGTAACTCATGACGTGCACGTGGTGTGCAACTCGTACCACTCTATTCATCAACTCGTGATTGTATGCAATTTTCCTTTTATTGCTCTCTGCCATTGAACCTTTTCATGTTCTATTTAACCTTCCTGGGATCTTAAGAAAAACTTACGTTTAAGGTCTTAAGGGGTCTATATGACCCCGGAATTGAAAATGCTGGCAAAAATCTATTTTGCAACCGATTTTCGTTCTATTGGCTGCAAATGAAAGGTATGGATGTCTAGAAAGGCACCTATGCTACGAGGATCTGATGTGGCCACTTTGGTCCCAGGGAATCGGTTTCAAAGGAACAAACTTTCCGGCAAACCTGTTTTCATAGGTTTTGTTAGATTTAGGTATGGATTAATGCAAAATAAACTGTATTTAATCTCTAAAAATAAAATTCATACTCTCCGGAACAGATTCAATGCCATTTGGAACAGATCTGGCCACTCCGGAACCGGTTTCGGATACCCTGGAAGTGGTCAGATTGCTATTTTTGTAAAAGCGTATCGTGCGACATATCAAACTTCATGAAATTGCAAGCCATGCACACTGGAATCAGTAAAAAGCCAATTGGACCATATCTGACCACTCCGGAACCGGTTCCGGATACCCTGGAAGAGGCCAAACTGCTATTTTGGTGAAAGCCTTTCGTGCGGCATATCAAACTTCATGGAATTTCAAGCCATGCACTCTGGAACCAGTAAACAACCGATTGGACCATATTTGACCACTCCGGAACCGGTTCCGGATACCCTGGAAGAGGCCAAACTGCTAATTTGGTAATAGCCTATCGTGCGGCATATCAAACTTCATGGAATTTCAAGCCATGCACTCTGGAACCAGTAAACAACCGATTGGACCATATTTGACCACTCCGGAACCGGTTGTTAGTGCTTTTGACACGGCCAAATGGCCTTTTGATTTATTTATTTCGGGAATCTGAAAAATCCCATTGGACCATATCTGGCCACTCAATTGACCCATTTGGACCATATCTAGCCACTCCGCTTTACACATCGAATTTTGCGTAAATATTATTTTGGGCAAAATTGGAAAAATACCTTGGAACTAACTTGGTCAACCCACTGATCGCAACTCGGCAAAGGATTCCAAGATCGATGATTGCTGCCGAAATTGTCAAGACGGCGCGGGCGAAACATTCCTCTGACGACACACTACCAGGACCATCCGGAACAAGTTGTCCTCAAACGGACAACGACTGCCCAGAATCTTCCGAAACAAGTCCACTTCCTGCAGATATCCGCCGGAAACGCAGACGTTGTCTATTTTGCACTAAGTCGGACAGCAAGCATAACACCAAATGCAGCAAATGCGAATCATACATCTGCAAAAAGCACAGCTTGATTATTTGCCCGAATTGCGAAGCATAGGTCGACGCATATTTATTTTTTATTTGTCTCGGTACAAAGTGAAATCATAACTAAGCTAAACTAACACGGTATGAACTGATCTATTTTTTTTTTAAATCAAATACGAGGTGGGAAACTGAATTCAATAAATCCACTAATATTGTCAAACAAAAAATTCTTTGAAAATATATCCGAAAACGATGACTAATATGCCGCCGGTAGGCTTCTACACAAATGGCCAATTGACCATTTCTAGGGTACCCAAAACAGGTTCCGAAGTGGTCAGATATGGTACAATTGGCTTTTGACTGGTTCCAGAGTGCATGGCTTGAAATTCCATGAAGTTTGATATGCCGCACGAAAGGCTTTTACCAAAATAGCAGTTTGGCCTCTTCCAGGGTATCCGGAACCGGTTCCGGAGTGGTCAAATATGGTCCAATCGGTTGTTTACTGGTTCCAGAGTGCATGGCTTGAAATTCCATGAAGATTGATATGCCGCACGATAGGCTATTACCAAATTAGCAGTTTGGCCTCTTCCAGGGTATCCGGAACCGGTTCCGGAGTGGTCAAATATGGTCCAATCGGTTGTTTACTGGTTCCAGAGTGCATGGCTTGAAATTCCATGAAGTTTGATATGCCGCACGAAAGGCTTTCACCAAAATAGCAGTTTGGCCTCTTCCAGGGTATCCGGAACCGGTTCCGGAGTGGTCAGATATGGTCCAATAGGTTTTTTACTGGTTCCAGAGTGCATGGCTTGAAATTCCATGAAGATTGATATGCCGCACGATAGGCTATTACCAAATTAGCAGTTTGGCCTCTTCCAGGGTATCCGGAACCGGTTCCGGAGTGGTCAAATATGGTCCAATCGGTTGTTTACTGGTTCCAGAGTGCATGGCTTGAAATTCCATGAAGTTTGATATGCCGCACGAAAGGCTTTCACCAAAATAGCAGTTTGGCCTCTTCCAGGGTATCCGGAACCGGTTCCGGAGTGGTCAGATATGGTCCAATTGGCTTTTTATTGGTTCCAGAGTGCATGGCTTGTAATTCCATAAAGTTTGATATGCCGCACGAAAGGCTTTCACCAAAATAGCAGTTTGGCCTCTTCCAGGGTATCCGGAACCGGTTCCGGAGTGGTCAGATATGGTCCAATTGGCTTTTTACTGATTCCAGTGTGCATGGCTTGCAATTTCATGAAGTTTGATATGTCGCACGATACGCTTTTACAAAAATAGCAATCAGGCCACTTCCAGGGTATCCGGAACCGGTTCCGGAATGGCAAGATCTGTTCTAAATGGCATTAAATCTGTTCCGGAGAGTATGACTTTTATTTTTAGTGATTAAATATAGTTAATTTTGCATTAATCCATACCTAAATCTAACAAAACCTATGAAAACATGTTTGCCGGAAAGTTTGTTCCTTTGAAACCGATTCCCTGGGACCAAAGTGGCCACATCGGATCCTCGTAGCATAGGTGCCTTTCTAGACATCCATACCTTTCATTTGCGGCCAATAGAACAAAAATCGGTTGCAAAATGGATTTTTGCCAGCATTATTTATTCCGGGGTCATATAGACCCCTTAAGACCTTTAACGTAAGTTTTTTTGTAGCGCCCTTTCTAGGTGGCGCTGGAGGTTGCTTCCGGTTGTAAAATGTTTATTTTACAAAGTTAGGAAAAGTCAGAAAGTTTCAAGTCTGTAAGTTAGAATGAATAAAAGATACAGCACATTTTATAAGCCGTCTGGGTCATATAGACCCTAAGACCTTAGGAGGGTTAAGGTGTCGGTAGCTGGGGGTGTGTCCTCTGGTCTGATTTTGCTACATTGTAGTAGATTTCCTGTGTTTGAATTTCAAGAAATAATAAATTTAAAAGTATACTAAAATTCATTAAGGTGAAAGTGACACAAAAGTGATTAAGGTGAAACTGACAACAAACAAAAATGTCTGGTAACCTCGCCCCTTTTCCCACTGCTGCCATCTGTTGCTCGGTTCGCCGTACTACAAGCCTTCACCAATACCATGGCGACACTCGTAAACAAATTTGTTTTGCACGTGTTTTGCTCTCTCTCTATCTTTCGGTTGCTACTGTGGTATTGGTACTCTCCCGCACTCTTGTTCTTTTTATAATCATAGCTGTATCAGAATCGCAAAGTCTTTTCCCCCTGCACGGCATAACGCGGATAATGACGGAGATGATGACGATGAAGAAAGGCCCCTATCGAAGCGGTGGGTGGGTCGTAAATGACGTAATTGGAGTTTTTTTTTTAGCTTTTAGGTCAAATTTGAGCTTGTTAAGGGGAATCGGTCTTCTGAGCAAATAATGTTAAGGTGAAAGTGGGTCGTCATTGAGGTTCTGTCCCCCCGCGGAACCAGTCTCTCCGGTTTGTGTGGCCAGGTTGCCATTCTCTCTTTCGCCGCAAGAGTTGATACACGTCCCGAATATATTTCCCTGGAGTGGCGTTCAGTTTTTTTCCGTACTTATAAATCGTGCAAAATAGAAACAAATTCAGCAAGTTTACGTGTTTTAGAAATACGGAAGTTACGACCCGAATAGCACAAACCTTAGGAAAAACCCTTAGTTCTGTGAAACAACCTTGTGATACTAATTTAAAAGTGCACCTTCACTATAAAATCGTACTTTTGAAGTAACTTATTGGCACTGATAAGCGTGGAATAAAGAAAATAATTGCTTTTACTGCCATAAATAGTCATAACAGGCAGCGCGGGGTGTGATTACGTACTGAACCCGCAGGTCGACAGACATCCCAGCAGGCCACGACTACATCAGGTGCTGGTCAGGAATCAAGCATCAGACGGCCTACTCAGTTTCAAGGGTCTCGTTAAGGTGTAATCCGGTGTACTGAATCGCGACAATTTTGATAAAATACTCGCTTATCCAAACAAGCAATGGCGGCGGCCGAAGATAAATCTGGCGATAACATGAAGTCGCTCGGTTGGAAGTTCCTCAACAAGGAAACCTTTGGTAATGGTATGGAATTTAAGCTGATTCAAGTTGATTTCAGCAAAAAAAAACCTGATTTCCACACTAAAAAGTGCAATTCCCATTAATCGATACAAAAACCCCGATAAAAATATTAAAAAGAAGACATTCGCTTCTCTCACTTTCTCGCAAATTTGTTATCCACTCTCTCCCTCTCTCTCTCATCCTCTCCCTCTCTCACACCAGGGGAGCGTGCCAACTATGTAAACAGTCCACATGTCATCGCGATGGTCGGGTTGCCAGCGCGCGGGAAAACCTACATCTCGAAGAAGCTGTCGCGCTACCTGAACTGGATCGGCATCAACACGAAGGTGTTCAACCTGGGCGAGTACCGGCGGCACGCGACCGACGCGTACCGCAGCCACGAGTTTTTCCGGCCCGACAACGAGAAGGCGATGGCCATCCGGCAGCACTGCGCCGAGATGGCACTGGAGGACGTGTGCCAGTGGCTGGAGAACGGCGGGGAGGTGGCGGTGAGTGAGCGGGGTTGGGTTGTTGATTGGGCTTTGTTTGAGTGGGAGATTAGATAGAAGGATTGGGATGCGATTAGAGCGGGTTGGCTAATTTTTCATGGATTTAGCATTTTGTTTTAAATCAAATTATTATTATCTATTTGTAAATTGAAGATATATAATTGTACTAAAATCTGCACATACATAGCGGATTCGTCAATTCGAAGTTCGCTGTTTCGAATATCCTCTAATTCGCATGCTCGGTAATTCAAAAGTACCCAAATTAAAAAAAAAAAGCACTGAAGGTTAAAACCAGTTGTCAAACTGATATTAAAATTTCAACCCCAATGTTCGACGATTTTCGAGCACGTGGTTTCAAGCTTTTGACAGCTCTCAATCACATTAACGAATATAAAGCACGAAAAGATTGAAATGTTCCAAATTTTAAAATGTTAAAAAGGTACTTTCGGTGCAATGGAGCACCCGCAGTCGAGCAGTTTTTGACAGTCCGCTTCATAAAAATACATTGTCAAAAAAAAACAAAAACTTCTCGAATGGAAATTAGGGACCTATATAGGGAAATGAAATGTTCTGGGAGAAATTTCAAACACCCAAAGTCATGCAAATTTAAGGTTGAAAAACTTGTGGTTTTTCTTTGGCGCTGGCGCGTTTCTTGCACCGAACAAACACAAACATTACAAAAACTACCAGATTCTTATAAACATCAGTTTTACAATGTTTGTGATTGTTATAAATCTCGTTTATCGCCCAAAATTATTTTAAATTGATTCCAACCTTGTTCTTGCATAGTCTTGTTGCTCGATTTCGACATTTCGCCTCTCCATATAGGCTCTCTAATGGAAATGCTCCATTGCCATGGTGTGACACTGGAAAACTTCCATTCGAGCAGTTTTTGCTTTTTTCTACAATGTATTCCTTATGGGAGAACTGTCATTTCTGCCACTCGAATCCGGTGCTCAATACATAAAGCATTGAAAAATAATTTGCTAGAGAAAAAAAAATCTTTCGAATTAACAATATTTTGCCAACCTTTCCAAGTTTTTCAGCAAGGGTTTTCAGCTAAACATCATGTCTCATTTTAATCTTCAATTTTAATAGGGTAATTCATGCATTCCAGACCAGAGCTGAAAATGTCAGGGGTCCTGACGCGAAAATCGGCGACGCATACACGATTTTTTCAGATCCATTCACTGAACCGCAAAACCGTGACATAAACAAACCTGACTCAGTCGTGAGTGCCCTAGCTCACTGAGCAGCTGCAATGCGAGGCAGTAGTCGACCAACGCTCATTCGACGTTGCACGCACACACATAAAGAAACAAGTTTTTACACAAAAAGTTGGTATTTATGCGTGGAAATGTAATTTTGAATATAAGTTATGGTTGTTTTAAGTGTTTTGCACAGTCTAGAACCATTCAATTGTTTGAAAATAGTCAAAATAGTGTTTAGAGAGGATTTTACGAGTCAGTCATACGACTCGAATTGAGTGAGTGTACCTCATTTTTTCACGTCTCTCATTCTCCAGCAGCCGACCGGCACGAGTCAGGCGGCAGTGGTTGAACGGACACAGTAGGCTTACAGTCAGATGCTAGCAGTGAACTGACATTTTGGTTTGCTTCATGTGTACGCTGGGTTGGAAACATTTTGCAGGCCTGTTCCAGACTGTCAAAATTCCAAAACGTCACGGCGAATATCCGGTTCGCAGCTTTTGTTTGTGTTGGAAGTTTCGAGCCTGGGGTCAAGAGTGACACGGAATTTGAATATAATTGATGAATTTTAGATTTTTATTTTACATATTTTAGAATTTTCAAACTTTATTTTCAATTTCCGATACATTTTTTATAATTAATTTTGATTTTTTTTTTTGAGTCCAGACTCGATTATCCGAAGGCCTCGGATAAATTTCACTTCGGGTAATCGAAACTAAGATAACCGAATCACGAAAAAAAATTCTGTTGTTTATTTTTTATTGTCAAGTTTAAGTATAACTTCTAAAACACTCTAAAAAAATTAGGATTTTTAAATCAAAGATGGCGGCCAAATTGGCGGCGATCAACTATCGAAAGAATGCATTTTGTAATTCAACAGGCAATCAGCCTATTTAAATTTGACAAAAACAGAGTCCCAGAACTCAATTTTGATGTTAATAATAAAAAATAAAAAAAAACACGAAAAAATTTTTTTGTTCGTGTTCGATTATTCCAAGACCCATACAAACCTTCGGATAATCGAACTTCGGATAGTCGAGACTTCGGATAATTGAGTCTGGACTGTATTTAAATTTTAAATCATAAATTTTTGGTTTATAATATAATAAGGCCGATGCAAATATTTAAAACAGTTTTTGTCCCTCGGCCCTGGCCGTGGTCAAGGGGGGGGGGGGGGGGGGCAAAAAAAAAAAAAATTTAAAAATTTAAATAACAAGCCATAGTCTTCACATTTAAATGAAAAAAGTGTTTTAAAATGCATTTTACACTAGTTCAGTTGTTTTGCAATCATTAGTTTTCGAAAAATCTAAGATCTGACAAAAAAATTTTGCATCGAAAATTTTCAAAAAATCTTAAGATTTTTTAATAATCCCAAACATGCTAAAAATGATTTTAAACGCAGGAGAATGTATTTTAATTTGATTTCAGTTGGTTGCACTTGAATTTTCATTGAAATTTTGAAGTTTATTTAATAAATATTTTTTTGCCCCCTGATTTTTCGGACCAATTTTGACAAAAACTTTTAAATATATTTGTACCAGCCTAATAAAAAATAGACAATCCAGTTTTTCAGAATTTTTAAATCAAATTTTCTCTTGATATTTCAATCTTTTATATTTATATTTATAAATTTTGTACTTTTTTCCTGCATTGATAATCATATTTAGCATGTTTGGGCTTTTTTTAAAATTGTTTTGCATTTTTATGAAATTCCAATTCCAAAAAAATATTTTTCGCAAAAATAAAAATTTTCGTCAATACTTAGATATTTTGAAAACTAATTATGGCAAAACAACTGGACAGGTGTATAATGCATTTTAAAACACCTTTTCATTAAAATGTTGAAACCATGGCTCGTTATTTCAATTTTTATACTTTTTTTGCTTTCTGATTAATTTTTTTATTTTTTTTATTTTAAAATTATTAATTGTTGAATTAAAAAAATATAATTTAAAAATTTGAAACTTCTAGATTTTTTAATTTCCGATTAAAATTTTTATTTGAATTCGATGTGTGTATTATTTTTTCAATTTATGAATTTCTTATTAAAAAATTTGTTTTAAAATTTTAATTTTCTGGTTCTTGATTTTTGTAATACCTTTTTTAAATTTCTTAATAATTTAATAGTTTAAATTTTTTGAGTTTATAATTTTCGACGCTTTTTAAATTTCTGGTTTTTAAATGTTTGTATTATGGAATATTAAGTTTTCGTCATTTCTAGTCTTTGCGTTTTGAGGGTCGGCTTTATGAAGAAATTCAAGATTTCAATATTACAGTGGACTCTCTCGTTGTCGATATTGAAAGGACCGTCGAGAGCATAAGTTATCAAATTATAGAACGAAAAAACAAAGTAATCTATTTAAAGGTACTGAAAAATTTATGGAACATTATTGATAGCGAGAAGATCGACAGCCAGAGAGTCCACTGTATTATGTCAAATACAAAAATATTTTTCAGTCAATTGGGTACTAAAGTCAATTTGTCAATTTTTATGCACAACGGTATAAAACTCGATTAAAATCATTTCTGATCACATTTTTATTTTAACGCAAAAAAAATTATTGACAAGACAACATTTTTTTGATGGATCAACTGTGATCCCCTGAGAACGACTTGTCAAGTAGGACCTTTTCTGTCAAGAAGGGCCGTGAAGTTAATTTTTAAAAATTGAATTAAAAATCAATTTTAAATCCTTTGCGGTCGTTAAGAGGGCCATTGTACTTAGAAAAATATGCTTAATCGTTGTGAACAATAATATCACAAATTTAAGCTTAATTTCAGAGTTCCCAAATGAACCGGTTAGGCTAGGTTCACCTATAAACTTGGTTCGGCTTAAGCCTCAATTTGTGGTTCAATCCTGGTTCAGTGAACCATGAACCATGGCTTAAGCCAGGCTAACCAGGCTAATGAGAACCATAGGAATAATGCACTGTGTAACAAATATTAGAGTGTAGCAATGTTACAATGTAACATTCATTATACCGTAACATCCGTTACACCGTAATATGATTACACCGTAACATTGTTACACCACAACATTCGTTACACCGTAACATTGTTACACCGTAACATTTTTACACAGTAACATTATTACACCGTAACATTGTTACACCATAACATTGTTACACTGTAACACTGTAACATTGTTACACCGTAACATTGTTACACCGTAACATTGCTACACCGTAACATTGTTACACCGTAACATTGTTATAACGTAACATTGTTACACCGTAACATTGTTACACCGTAACGTTGTTACACCGTAACATTCGTTACACCGTAGTTTGGTTACACCGTAACATTGTTATACCGTAGCAGTGTTACTACGTAATATTGTTACACCGCACCATTCGTTACACCGTGCCATTCGTTACACCGTAGTTTGGTTACACCGCAACATGGTTACACCGCAACATTCGTTGCATCGTAGTTACGGTATAACAATGTTACGGTGTTACAATGTTACGGTGTAACAATGTTACGGTGTAACAATGTTACGGTGTAACAATGTTACGGTGTAACAATGTTACGGTGTAACAATGTTACGGTGTAACAATGTTACGGTGTAACAATGTTACGGTGTAGCAATGTTACGGTGTAACAATGTTACGGTGTAACAATGTTACAGTGTTACAGTGTAACAATGTTATGGTGTAACAATGTTACGGTGTAATAATGTTACTGTGTAAAAATGTTACGGTGTAACAATGTTACGGTGTAACGAATGTTGTGGTGTTGCCGTTTAGCCTAACATTCTTTGATCAGGTTCAAGCCAGGTTCAAGCCAATGGTTCATTTTGGCTAGCCTCGCCTGGTTTGAACCAAATGAACCATGGCTCACGGCACTCAGTGAGCCTGAGCCGACGGTGCTTGCCGACGTGTGGTGTGAACCTGAACCAAAAAAATGAACCTAGCCTAGCCGATGGCTTAGGCTCGTGGGAACACTGCTTAATTTTATGACCCAATTGCTGCCCTTTTTGACAGCTTGTTCCAAGGGGACCATAGTTGATCCATCGAAAAATGTTGTCTTGTCAATTATTTTTTTCGCATTAAAATGAAAAAAAAGAGATCAAAAATGATTTTTAATCGTGTATTTTACCTTTGTACATACAAATTGACATATGGCTGTAGGACCCTATTGCTCTAAGGGGCAATTTTGATCCCTGAACACCAATCCGAGGTCCATTTTTGATATATCGTGACGGTGGAGTTATACGATCACTTTCATTGTTCTGGATTTTCACCAAGGCACGTTTTCAATGATTCCTAGTTCAAGACCGTGAAGAGATAGACATTTGGTGTCATAGGAACTTTTATGTCACGTACTAAAAAAGGATTTTTCACAAAAAAAAATGTCTTAAAATCGCTGCCAGTTTCCATTACTCAACTGCCAAAATCGAGAGACATGTCATTTCTGCAATAACCCAGAGAAATTATTTTTCATTGAAAAAACGCCCTTTTAAAATTAAAAATCTTAATTTAAAATATTTTTCACAGATATGATACATTTTCCAAAAATTTAAAAACTATTTTGATTCATTCCATTTTTTTACAGGTGTTTGACGCGACCAACTCCACCCGCGAGCGGCGCCGCATGATCCGGGAGATTATCGTGCACAAGATGGGCTACAAGCTGTTCTTCGTCGAGTCCGTCTGCGATGACCCGCAGATCATCGAGCAAAACATCATGGTAAGTGATATGACCTTGTTGTTCTGTTGCACGTTTAAAAAATCTCGGATTACGCTTTTCATGCCTCTTAAATCACGTTCTTTCTTTTTTCCTTTTCCTTTAAAATTTTGCACACTTGTTCTGTTATGACTCTTTTATTTTGGTCTGATTTGGCTTCGTAAACTACAAAAAATGAGTTTAAAAATGATACACTATTATTCAAAATTTGATCTTTACAAAATTCAAACACTGAAATTTAGATGAAACTGAGTGTCCTGTCTGACTTGTCTTCGTTGAACGATTCCGCCGAGGTGACTATCCCAAATATTTAGTTAAAGTTCTTGATTCTTCTGTTCTGTTCTCATCCGCTTCTAAACCGTGTTTGTCCCTTCTGTGTCCTTGTCTCCGCTTTGTCTTTTGCTTTTGTGTCTTTCCGTTAAACCTTCGGCGATGGTGGTGGAATCCGGGTTGTCACGTTGGCCTGCTGCCCCGCGCTATCCTGGTACGTTTGCAGGAACAGCTGGCTGGCATCGGCCGCTCCAGCCGAACCCTTGGCCACCTTGTCGTCCCACAGGTGCCGAATGAAGCCGAGCAGTTTGCGCACGTTCGGCGGATGGTTCCCGTACCGGTCGCGGACACCCCGCAGGAAGCCCTCGCTCCACAGCAGATGCTCGTCGGAAATGTCCACCTTTCCGCTGCCGCCGACGGCGTTCGCAATGATAATGACCGCGTCCAGCGTGGCGTTGAACATCCGGTTTGTGTCCCCGTAGATGGAGGTGTCCTGCTGGCGGGCACTGTGCTCTCGAATGATCTCGTTGACGGCATGCTCGACGCGGACACTCCACCCGGACCGGTCCAGCACGGAAAAGAGACTGGCGGAGGCCGCATCGCTTGGTTTGAGCAACCGGGAGGACGACGAGGCCGAAGGTGGTCCGCCCGGTGTGCGGAAGGTGGACTCGTTGATTCGGGTTGTTCCGGTTTGGTCTCGGGATGGGGGACGTGCTGCGGGAGTTGGCACAAGCGAAGATAGCTCGTGCTGGTTTTTGATGATCCGTGGGCGGATGTTGTGGCGGAAGGCCGTGCGACCGGGTTTGACGGTGACCGGGGTGTCCATCATGGTTGGAGGGGATTTTTCCGTTGATTGTTGACTGACTTAAAAATTTGGAAGTTTTTGACAAATGGAGAATGCCAGAAAAGCCAAACGGGTTGCTTTGATGTGAATTAAGCAAAGCATTCCACTTTAACGACCCCCTTGCTCTGTTGCAAGTTTCTGCTCATTTCTTCCGAAGGTTATGTGTGGTGAGTCACCCAAAATCTCAGTTACGCAAATGGACCGACGTTTTACTTCCCTATCCGATAGAAGGCCAGGAAGATAAGGCGGGAATCGAACCCGCGCCCCATAGCATCTTAGGGATCGGCAGCCGAAGCCGCTAACCACCGCGCCACGAGGCCTCTTGTATGAATTAAATAAGTATTAAATTCTATGTGCCAAAAATCATGATTTTTTGAGTTCCAAATCCCACTTTTCATACGAATTTTTCAGTTCAACCCATATAACCATTTTAATGGTTGTAGTACCTGAACTCAAAAAATCGTATGAAAAGTGGGATTTGGAACGCAAAAAATCATGATTTTTAGTAAGGGTGTAAGTAAAAAAAAATTAGACAAAAGTTTTTTTTTTGATTCCATTAATTTTAAACGGTTTACTCTCAACCAGAGTCTCGGCCCGAAACTTCAAACACGAACAAAAGCAGCGAACCGAAGATTGGCAATGACGTTTTGGAATTTTGACAGTTTGGAACGCATGAATTACCCCATTATTGGTTTCACGCATGGGTGATGTGGAAATTGTTGCACATGGCTGAAGTTGGGAATTTTGCAACTTATTTTAATTTATGCTAAATTTCAAAATTTAAACACGAATCTACAGCGAATCGATGTGAAAACTAAAGATACACTAAAGGCACGATGATTTGATGTGAAATCTTGATCAGAATCGCGATAAAAGAGGTTTAAAATGAAAAATAATAATAAAACCAATTCTGGTCTAGAATTTAACGAAATTTTATCTGTTTTGTAAGACTTAATGTTATTGCACAACGGTTATAGAATTTTTTAACAAAAAAGTAAATTTTTCGGTTCGTCCACAAACAATTTCATGTTTGTAAATAAACGACGCCATATTGCCAATGTTATTCAGTAGCTCATATCAGGCCATCGCCGGGGCCCTGCTCTCAACGAAATTGAATCAAGGAAGGGAGGATTCAAGTTAAAGAACAAGATTATCGAGGACTGCTGTTTGTAAGAATTCCGGACTTTATTCAGAAAAGTTGCTTTTAAAATGGAAATTAGAAAATCGCGAAATAATTTGCTATATTGTAGCGAACTACTCAAAAATTAAAAACATGTTCAACGATAACGCTAAGATTATCGTTATCATCAGGAAGATATCAATAGAAGGACCTACCTTATACGATTATTTTATCAGTGATAAGTTATCGGCGATAACCACCGGCGATAACTTACTAACATCTAAAAATAAACTCATTCAAACACATCTGATATTTTAAATAAAAAGGTCCAATAAAAAATCTTTTTTCTGCTTTTTGAGTGTTTCAAATTTGCTTGAGTTAGAGGAATGAAAAAATAGGTACTCAAAAAGCAAAAAATAAAATCTGTATTTAATGGACCTTTAAAAAAAACTCCACGAATTTTCTCATCTTTAAACGGAAAATATATTTTTTAATAATGTAGCAAGTGAGAACATTATTTTTTTAAACAAATTGATGTATTTTTTTAACATATTATTTTTTTTAAATTTTCAATATGGGAATAACGATGCAAAAAATTGATGGATTACAGCTTTTAGGGTAAAACACTAATGCCGTTGCAAATATTTTCGAAGTTTATGTCGCCCCCCTTTAAAATTGGTCTGAAAAATCAGGGGGTAAAAAAATATTTTTCCAAAAAACTTCAAAATTTCCAAGAAAATAGTAGTCTAATCAACTGAAAACAATCTAAAATGCATTTTTCTGCATTGATTATCATATTTAGCATGTTTGGGCTTGTTTAAAAATGTTTTGAATTTTTATGAAATTTATTCTTCGAAAAAAAAATTGTCGTCAATACTTAGAAATTTTGTAAATCAATGATGGCAAAACGACTGGACAGATGTATAATACATTTTACACCACATTTTTCATTAAAATGTTGAAATCATGGCTCGCAATTTAAATTTTTATACTTTTTTAAATTGATAAGGGCCTAATTTATTTTAAAAATCTCAATTCAAAAATTACTGTATTTCGAATCCGTTGCATAGTTTCAAAAAGTGGTCAAAGACAAACTTGTAGGAAATTAGACGAACTTTCTGAAAAAATAATACACTGAAACAAAATTTTTAGAGATTTTCGATTTTTAAGTTCTAAAGTTACATTTTAAGGTAATATTCGTTAAAATTTGTTGAGGAAAAACGTAAGTTGTTCTAAAAAGACTCACAAAAATTGTATGTCCTCCTTAAAAAATACAAAAAAATTTTTACTAAAACTGTTTTTTTTTAAGTGGACTTAACTTCAGGCATTTAAAAAATCGAACGCGGGAATCGATTCTCCAGACAATTTGTCATTGCCATGAAAAACTTTAATGTTGTGAGGACTCATACAGAATTTCTGCGTCGGGGAGATGTAGTTTGAGTCAAACATTTAAAAAGACGCGTTTTCAATAATTTGCATTCAGAAATGGTTATGATTTTAAATTTGGTGATTTTTTAATCAAAACAATTTATTTTAAATTTGGCGATATTTTAATCAAAACAAAATTACACAAATATTTTTTTTAAAACTGTCAATTATCATTACTTAACTGCTAAAAATAAAATTAGACATGGTATTAGAAGGTAAATTTAATGTTCTTTTTGAATCTGTCATAACCCAGAAAAACTTTGTTACATCTGAATCAAAACTTTATTTTTTTTGTTGTAAATTTTGCACGGTTATTTTTTAGAAGGTAACCATTTTCTACAAAGTTTGTCAAGGAGGTATTAGACTATGGCAAACAAACTCGCACTTTTTTTTACAGTTTGCCTGCATTTGTTTGCAGAAACGTCAGCCTGCATACATTTAGCTTTGTTTGCGAGTTTGGCGAAAAAGTGCAATTTTTTTTTCATAGTCTAATTCAGCTAATCTTCTTCAAGGCAAGGAATAATAGATAGGGTTATTCGCATCGGCAGCCATATTTAAACACTATTTTAGTGAAATTGATGTTTGAAAAGATGCATTGGAACATCCTCCTTTTTTTACTTTATATTTTCTTTTGATTTTCGAGTTTGGAAACATATTGCCAAAAATATATCAACTCTTATTTCGACCCAAAAAATGTATTATGACAAAAAATGTTCTTTAAAAAAATATTGGATTTCTGTTTTGTTAAAATTTTTAAGCTTTTCAGGTTATTTTTTTAAATTTTCGCTTTTAATTTGTTAAAATATCATGTACATAACCTCATTTTGTACGCTTCTGTTCTGCTCATTTGTTTGTTCGGCGAACAACATCAAAACAAATATTCTAATTCACGATTCCATCCTACCCCCCCTCAGGAAGTCAAGGTGAGCAGCCCGGACTACCGGAACATGAACATGGAGCAAGCGCTGTCGGACTTCCGGCTGCGCATCGAGCACTACCAGGAGCGCTACGAGATGCTCGAGGAGGACACCGAGAAGGAGCTGTCGTACATGAAGATCTTCAACACCGGCGAGAAGGTGGTGGTCCACAAGCACGAGGGCCACATCCAGTCGCGGATCGTGTACTACCTGATGAACATCCACATCACGCCGCGGACCATCTATCTGACACGGGTAATTTGAGGGTTTTTTTAAGGTTATGTAGGGTTGTTCTAACCTAAAAACTTTTGTTTTTTTTTTTAGCACGGTGAGAGCGAACATAACCTCAAGGGGTTGATCGGAGGCGATTCGAACCTGAGCGACCGTGGCCGTCGGTACTCCCAAGCGCTGGCCAAGTACATCGAGGAGCAGCAGATCGAGGGTCTCCGGGTGTGGACTTCGTGGCTCAAGCGCACCATCCAGACCGTCGCGGACGTGAACGCGCCCCAGGAGCGCTGGAAGGCCCTGAACGAAATCGATGCCGTAAGTTGTGTGCTGGAGTGACTTCCGGAAGAAGGTTCCGCTAACCTTTTTCAACCCCCCAGGGAACCTGCGAGGAGATGACGTACGAGGACATCCAGGCCAAGTTCCCGGTGGAGTTCAAGGCGCGGGATCAGAACAAGTTCGCCTATCGGTACCCGCGTGGGGAAAGCTACGAAGACCTGGTGGTCCGGCTGGAACCGGTCATGATGGAGCTGGAGCGGCAGGGCAACGTGCTGGTCGTGTCCCACCAGGCCGTGCTGCGGTGCGTGCTGGCGTACTTCCTGGACAAGACGGCCGGTAAGTCTCCTCTCGAATCGGATATTTTTCGGATAGGTTTGAGAAATTCGTCTTCTTCCAGATGAGTTGCCGTACCTGAAGGTGCCGCTGCACACGGTCATCAAGCTGACGCCGGTCGCGTACGGCTGCAAGGTGGAGCACATCAAGCTGCCGATCGATGCGGTGGACACGCACCGGGCCAAGCCGGAGGTGAGTTTGTTGGCATCCGTTTGAGTGTGGTTTTTTTTGTGGTAAAGGTTTTTGCAACTTTTGTTTTCCTAGAATAGAAAAGTGTGCTTGATTATTGATTTCGAGTGAGTTTTAGAACTTAAAACAATTTATAAGCAAAATACTAAGCTTACAAAAAAAAAAAAGTTTGACCTAAATTGCGATAAACCGATGTTGACCAATGACAACCACTGTTTGCTCAGATTGTTTTTGATTCTTGCCAATCGAAAGCACGAACACCTGTCAAAAATAGCAATAACAATTCGCATAAAACGAGGGACTTGCTTCAGCGCCGTATGAAAAACGCGCTCCGTCCCAGCACCCTTTTTGACAGCTGTAGTGCCGCCATAGCTGTCAACAACGATACGAATTCTATTGTTATCAATGATTTCCAAAACAATCGATGCTGAAAGTTAAACCCTGGGTGCTGAATAGTGGTTCGCAAAACGGCCTCAATTTTGAACTGTCAAAATGGAACCAATTTACTGCTCGTTATCGATCATTTTTTTTTTTTCAAGAATAAAAAATGTGTGGCTTTTGAGGACCTGGAGTTGAAGTCAAGTATTATCTTAAGAATGTTGAAGGTGAGATCGTCATTTTTATAATTATGAATGGAAGTTGTTAATGGTTGATGTGGTTGTATCCATGCAGAAGCTGTCTTTATTGTTTGATTCCATTTGAAAACCTACTGTTTTAGTGAAAATCTTCTGTTTGTTGAATCAGCTTCGCTAAAATTAGCGATGTATTCACGACATCGCAGAATGACACTCTCGCCGCAGTTCTTCGTCATCCATAAAAACGAAAAACCTCTTCAAACTTGAAAACACACACAATTTTCCAGTCAAAAATTACAAAAACTATACAAAATAAAACACATACTACTGATAATAAAAAAGCTCATCTGCCAGCAAGAAAAAAGTCATGCTTGAGCTTGAACAGACTCCTACTTTGTAGATGTAAACAAAGTGGGATCATTCGAAAATTACGTTACGCATTCTCTCTATTCATCACCCAGGTTAAACCATAAATAAGCCATCGTACACACTCATTTCAAACAACTAATTTCTGAGTTCCGCACCCACTCAAAAAGATTCTAAAGGGTTTTCATTAATTCCTGAGTTAGTTTCACCAGTTCGCTGCACTGCAGTGTTTGGGTAATTTTTTCACAAGAAATAACTTAGAATTTTGTTATTAGCGGGTCAAATCAAATGACATTTCTTTACTCAAGGAACTCTTAAATTTTCAAACACTCGCTAGCACCATATTATTTTTTTCCGTTGGTTCGCAGTTCTACCCAATCACGACGTTCTAGCAGAGTCCTTACAGAGCTGGATATTCTTACAGCATTCTAGCAGAAATGTTCCACCGCTCTAGCAAGATTCTGGCAGAACCAGCTATGATAGATTTTTTCTTGACTGGGTAGCACAGACTATTGTGGTAGTAGGTTATGATGAAGACTGCAAAAAGAAGGTTAATTAAATCAATTGTTTTCGGAACAAATTGTAATCACAAACACTTTATCTTGACGAGCTTAAACGCTATTTAATTTTTAATACATTTCAGGCCATTGCAAATTTTATTTCAGGTATATTTTTTGCTAAAAATTTTAATTTTCATTGAAAATACTTATACAATCGATTGTAAACTGAAGACAAATTGAATCAAATTTATGTTTGTATTTTTGATCAAATACAGCAATTTGAGGCTTATTTTTACAAAATTTTGATAATTTTGATTTTGATATTGAACATACTAAACGTAGACACATTACTTTAGAAAAAAAAACTAAATTTTTCACTTTTTTTACAGTTGATTTTTTTAAAGAATTTAATATTTAAAATTCTTAAAATCTAAAATCCTGACATTATATTGCTTATTAAATCTTTAATTCTTTATATTTATGCCACCATCTTAAATTACAGAAAATTAAGATAAATTTAGAGAATTTTATAAGACTTTGTTAGAGACTCAAATTTTGAGAAAAATTAACACTTTTTGATTTAAATTTATCATATTATTGGATTTTAAAATTTATGATTTTTTATGGAATAGAGAGAATTTTCGTGAATAGTGATTTTCGAATGATCCCATTTTGTTTACATCTACAAAGTAGGAGGCTGTTCAAGCACAAGCATGACTTTTTTCTTACTGGTGAATGAGCTGTTTTATAATCATGTACTTTATTTTGTCTAGTTTTTGACATTTTTTGCTAGAAAATTGTCGCGTTTCGATCGGTTAAAAGAGATCTAAAAAATTTTTTTTTTTTTTTGAAAAGCTCCAATAAACCAAATTTTCAGTTTTTGCTTTTTGGGTGTTTTTAATACCCCTGACTCAAGGCGGTTTCAAAAACACCCAAAAAGCAAAACTGGAAATTTGGTTTATTGCACTTGTAAAAAAAACACTTTCTAAACTTTCTTAAAATTTCTTGGATCCAACTCCAGGTCCTCAAAAGCCACACATTTTTCAATCTAGCAAAAAAGAATTTAATGATCGATAACAATACTTTCTACTTTTGGGGAACAGTAAACTGGTTCCACTTTGACAGTTCAAAATTGAGGCCGTTTTGTGTACAAGCACCCAGTTTATAACTATTGAAATTTATTTTTTTTGTGATTTTATGATTATTCAATTTTTAAAATTTTACTTTAAATTTAAGAATTTCTAAATCGGGTTTTTTTCAATTTGGAATTTTTTAACATGTTTTTTTATTTATTAATATCTGATTTTTTAAATTTTCGAGATTCATAATTTTTGTTTGTTATCTAATTATAATTTTTTTTTTGTTTCTTTTTTAATTTTTCTAAATATTTGAAGGATTGAATATCTGAATTTTTCAACAAATTTTTTTTGAATTTGAGATATTTTTATTTTTAAATGTCAGATTTTTTTTTATTTTGGAAATTTTCTAAAATTTTCAAATGTTGCATTTTGTTTGGAATTTTTTAGATTTTGTTTTTTTTTCGCCAGAAAATTAAATGATTTCTGGTTGTAGCCTCTAACGTACACAATGGCAACTGCCCCACCATCATCACAAATTTGTTCTAAATTTAGTCAGGGGGTGTCCATAAATGACGTTATTTTCAAAACGTTCATATTATTGCCCCAACTTCTGCTATGAGCAGAGCACGCTTGTGGTTTTAGCTTTCCCTCTGTTTCTGTTAATTCTGAGCAAATAAACAAAAAATTTCCCTTGCAAGCATCTCTCGCGTTTTGAGATTCGACCTTTTTATTCGTGCAAGTACCCTTTTGAGGGTTAGTTCTGATTTTGAGTGTATAGTGTCCGTTTTTTTAAATAAATTTGGATATCAAACTTTACTGTATTTTTTTTAAATATTTATTTTCAATATTCAATTTTAGCAGTAATTTTCCAGGAAAGAAGAAGAGGGATTAAATAATTTGCAGCGGAAGAATAATACTGATCAGAAATGCGATTTTGTCAGAGAGATTATTTCATCTCTATTTCTCACTAAGCCACGCTTCAAATCTCTGAAAAAATGAGCATTCACAAGCTTACCATTTCACACATACACGCAAACATTCCATTTGTGGCACGCGCTTACTCGAAACTATTGGCACTACGCCCCCCGGGGCATGGCCTTCCTCTAACGTGGGATTTCTGCTCCAGCGCCTCTGACGAGACAGGAGAAACCGGGACCGACGTTTTACTTCACCATCCGATAGAAGCTCAGTGGATAAGGCGGGAATCGAACCCGCGTCTCATAGCATCATCGGGATCGGCAGCCGAAGCCGCTACCCCTGCGCCACGAGACCCACATACGCGCTTACTCACACACTTCAAATGCAAAATTGAGTATTTTTACCCTCGCTCGCTCACCTTTTTCGCTACCCCAAGCTATTACTTATTGTTTGTGTTTTGAAATTGGTTTTCCTATTGTTTGAAATCAACACTAACCACTAATTTCTTTTTTTTTACCAAAATTTGACCTGTCACTAAATTCTCCCCCTTTTTCAAACCACGCCCCCCACACAATCGTCACACTTTCCACGTGTTGGTGCGCTTGTCTGTGGTCTTGTTTGTGTTCTTGCAGATGTCAGACGACTCGTTCGGCAGTGCCACGGCAAGCCCCGAGCGCGAGACATCCGGAACCGGAACGGCGGCGGGGGACCAAAATGGTTCCTGCTCGAGATGAATTGCGCGGCAGGAAGACAGCGCGGCGAGCAATAATTGGCAAAACATATGAGAAATTGTATTCCATTTTATTTTTATTTGATTTCATCTGTCCGATCATCACAAATTGTGTTAACACTTTTTTATATATTTTACTTGTATGTGTGAAATGTACTTTGTAAGGCTAGCGATAGAGGGCAACAGGTAGTTACTAAGAATAAGTGTTAAATGCTCATTTAGGGGTTTAGTGAATTGAGAAAGAATCGTCCATAGGACTTGTTTCAACTGTTAATTTTAGAAATTAAAAAAAAAATCTAACCCAAAATAGTGAAAATTTTAATAAATTCACCCCAAAAAACGAATCGCATCTTTCATTGGCTATTGTTCTCTCCACCAACCGATGTCACCACCAATATCAAGCTGATTTCAGCGCCATCTTGGATCACGACGCAATTAACACGCACACACCACTGTATAACTAACAGCTTGTTTTGACTTTCTCTCCACAGGTTCCCGGCTCCTTGGATTCCAAGTTTGTCACGAAAGGGTCGACAGACTAAAACAATCGCAACGTGGATCATGCAGCGCAGCGCAGTTGGCCATGACGTGCCGTGTCCTCAGTTTCTTATTATACGTTCTTTAATTGTTTTATGTTTCTTTGTTGGCAAAACCAAGTTTTGTCGACTTTTTCTCCCCCTTTTTCGCGAAACTTTCCATTAGTGTTACAATTTACATTGTTTTTTTTTGTGTCCTTTCTGTTTTATGTAGCATTTATTTTAAAATCGAAAATATATATTTAAAATTTTAAAAACTATTGCACATCAACCAACAAACACAAACAAAACTCTTCAAGAGACTTAATTCTTCCCATCCCAAGAGAGATGATCATTTTTCGTACTCGTGGCGAGACTGTAGAGTTTTAGAGGTGATGTACATATTTTTACAATCTCAAGAAGTTTTATTTTGTACTCTGAAAGAAACAAAACGAACAAACAATTTAGCCCCAATTAGTGGAAAAATAATAAAATGATGAGATACGCATTAAACGTAAAACCTTAAACAAATATTTGTCTACAAATAACTCAATGCAGAGATCAGAAATTTAAAGAGAAAAATAAAACAAACAAATAAAGACCATAATTAGAGTGTAAGAAATAGTTTCTACTTTTGTAAGCCAAAAGCAAACTGGTACTCTACACATAAAAAAAGTAAAATCAAATGAAATAATATAAAATATACACACACGTAGCTGTCGTAGCATGAGAGTAATAAGAGAACAATTAAGAATAAAAACAGGAAACTCGAGAGATCAAATCTCGAGAGGCGAACAAAAAACAAACATCCAAGCATGCTTTGACTATTTCTTTCTTGTGCACCTGTTTGGTTCAGAAGCACGTGTGAACACGGAAAGAAATGTCCCTTTCGAATAAATTATGGTTTCACCCTTCCTATTTCCAGAAACGGCTAGTTTCCGCGCCAAGCTACTTCGGAATGGTTACGGACCTGATCGAGCCGGTGTGGGATTGAAAAGGGTAAATTCTGAGGTAGGACTTTTAATGGTGTTAAATATCTTTGAAATAATAAATAACAATTCTATGAAAAAAATGCCGTTTTGTTCTCCGAAAATCCTTCATTGTTTTATGGATAAAATCCAGATTCGATTATGCGATGCCTCGATTTCTTAGAAACTTTGGATAATGGAAGCAATATTTCCATCATTTGATGACTTCTGCACTAAAACATCTGAGAGTATAGCGACCGTCACTAAAGATGTGAGATCTATTATTGTGTCTCGTGATTCCCAACGATAGCAATCACTTTTTTTGCAGAGCGTTGAAACCACTGCGACCACCATATATATAAAAAAATAATAACGAAAAAAAAAAAACATAATAATAAACATCGACAATTTTCAAAAATTCAAAAGATCCAAACAAGTTAAGAAGGCATGTCTAGGGCATTTTAATAGTTTAGAATAAAATCAGAAGAAGTATTTAGTGAAGTTACGTTTAGTATACGTTAATTTTTGTTTAGTAACCGATAAGCGCACTTCTTTCTACATTTATGGCGTGAACAGAAAAGACAGATCCCGAGCAGACGGAAATAACGTGGGAATAACATTTTTTTGTTATTTGAAAATACTAGGCCAATAACATTTTATGTTATTTATAACAATATTTGTTATTCGCTGTTATGATTTTTTTGTTATTGGATTGTTATTGTAATAACAGACTAATAACATTTTGCGTTATTCTTCGAACAAATCTTTGTTATTCTTTTTTGTTATTTTAACAACTAATCCGATCATCCTAATAACAATTGGAGTTATTCTTCCATAACAAAAAATGTTATTCCCAAGTTGTTTTGACTTTCAACCAATCTCAGACCAATAACAAATTTTGTTATGATAACATAAACTGTTATTAAACTCTTATGCAAAATGGATTTTACAATAATATTCCATAACATTTTTTGTTATTTTAACAGTATTTGTTATTGAAATGGCATACATTTTGTTATTAACGTCTGCCCGGGATGTCTTAAGTTCTTGGAATAAATAAATAAACAATAAATAAACATTATTTTTAACATAGCAACGATAGCAAGCCAGAGAGGGCGCCCCAAGAAAACGTTCCCTCTCTTTTGTCCTGCCGTTCGTAAAGCTATTTCTTGACGCCCTTTCTTTCGAAGAGCATACCGGCCCTATATTGGGAGCCCGGGCAGACGGTAATAACAAAATTCATGCCATTTCAATAACACATACTGTTAAAATAACAGAAAGTGTTATTGAATATTCTTGCAAAATCAATTTTTAATAACAGTTCATGTTATAATAGCAGTACGTGGCCGAATGGTTACGCTGTCCGCTTTGTAAGCGGATGATTCTGGGTTCGATTCCCATCTGCTGCAACCTTCCATCGGATGAGGAAGTAAAATGTCGGTCCCGGCCTTGGTTGTTAGGCCGTCCAGGTGTAGGAGTCGTCTCCATGCCATAAGTACAAACAACACACCAAACCAAGCCTACTCCGGTGGAATCGCTGGCGGCGGTTGGACTCGCAATCCGAAGGTCGTCAGTTCAAACACTGGGGTGGAAGGTTCCTTGGAGTAAAAAGAGGTTTGGGTGCCCTCCCCATTCAAGCCTTCGGACTCCAAGGTTCGAGCAGAAACTTGCAATAGAGACCACAAAAGACCCGGGGGTCGTTAATGTGAATGGTTTGATTTTTTGTTATAATAACAAAATTTGTTATTAGTCTGATATTGGTTGAAAGCCAAAACAACTTTGGAATATTTTTTTATGGAAAAATAACTGTTCTTGGGATGATCGGATTAGTTGTTAAAATAATAAAAAAGAATAACAAAGATATTTTTGAATAATAACTCAAAATGTTTTAAGCCTGTTATTACAATAAAAATTCCATAACGATATAATCATAACGGCGAATAACAAATCTTATTATAAATAACTAGAGGTGGGCAAAACCGTTCTTTTTTAGGAGCCGCTCATTTTCGTTCGCTCTTTAAAATGAGCCGGTCTTTTAAATGGTTCATTCGCTCTTTTTCAAAATTTGGATTAAATGGGTTTTTTCAAGAATCGTGTGATTTTATAAGTTATTTCACATTGAACTTTTATAAATTAGGCCGTACCAAACATTTTTTGAAGTTTATTATGTCCCTCAACTCTGGCCAAAGTAGCAAAAAAAATAACAAGCCATGGTATAAACATTTTAATGAAAAAAGAGTTTTAAAATGCATTTTACACATCCCCAGTTGCATTGCAATCATTAGATTTCAAAATATCGAAGTATTGATGAACCGTTTTTTTAAGCCGAAAAAAATCTTTTTGCATTACTGTGCAAACGGGATTTCACAAAAATTCAAAATATTTTTGATCGATCCCAAAATGCTTTTTATTTTTTTCAGTTGATAAGACTTCTATTTCCATTAAAATTTGGAAGTGTTTTGAAAAAAATATTGTTTTGCCCCCTGATGTTTTGGACCGATTTTGAAGGGGAGGGGTGACATAAACTTTGAAAAATGTTTGTAACGGCCATATTTGATGAATAAAATAAATAAATCTGAAAACGAGAAGATGCCATTGAAAACCATAGGTTTTAGTGGTCTCTATGTCATGATTTCTACCCAAAACTAAACATTCTAGTAATTGAATGGCATCCAAACTGAAATCTAGGATGGTGGAAAAATTGATATTGCGATTTTAAAATTGCGTTTATTTCTGAAAGACTAATGCTGATATTTTATTTGGAGAAAATATTATGTGAACTATTCTCTACATTCTGATTTAATAGATAAGGTCTATAAACGCTAACGTTTAATCGGATAAAATGTTTATTTTTTCCGAAATTTCTCAAATATTCAGTAGATTTTTGGTAATATTTGACAAATTATGCTATTTGAAATGCTCAAATTTGTAATCCGGTATTACTTTAATGTACAATCAGTTGTACAATGAAAAGTTTACTTCATTTTGTTTAGAAAATCATTTACTTTTGGGATTAATTTTTATAAGCATTGCAATTTTTGAAATTTCATTTCCAAGTTTCCAAAACAAATTTAATACTTCATTTTTTGGAAATTCAATAACTTATATTTCTAACAAAAATCATTCCATCTTGAGCAGGTTCTTTCAAATGACCGGAATTTGAAAAAGAACCGCGGTTCTTTTTTGTGAGCCATGGTTCGTTCGCTCTTTTCAGTGAACCGGCTCTTTGAGCGGTTCGCTCTTTTTTTGCCCACCTCCACATAATATGGCCTAGTATTTTCAAACATCAAAAACTGTTATTCCCACGTTATTTCCGTCTGCTCGGGGTTTGAGTAGCTTCGTTGCTGTTAAATGTTTACTATTACCTTTTTATTAAGAGAAACTCAAATTCTCAACAATTTTTATTAAAATCTGTGTCAAATGC
The DNA here is from genome assembly GCF_016801865.2 of Culex pipiens pallens. NCBI lineage: Eukaryota > Metazoa > Arthropoda > Insecta > Diptera > Culicidae > Culex > Culex pipiens. Next base: position 194,004,016 of record NC_068938.1, on the reverse strand, counting down.
ATGTCATTTCGTCATCCAATCTGTGTTAGGAATTCAATAGTATTTAAATAAAATAAATTAGTGAAAGAGCCGTTCAAAAGAGCTCTTTTTAATGAGCGATCGAAAATGAGCGGCTCCAAAAAAGAGCGATTTTACCCACCTCTAGTGCATAAACTTTAAATTAGAATTTTTTGTACCTCCCGGTAACATCCTTTGTTATTGCTCTTAGCTTTAAAAAAAATGCAATTACAAAAGCCGACTCGGTCCTAATCTGGCCCCAGTACAGAAAAGGACCTAATAAAAATAATTTTAAGAAAGAAAAAAATGGGATTGTTATATCTTGGAAATTATGGATCTCATTTTCAATGGTACGAAAACAATAATACAGTGAATGTAGTTCTAAATTTGAAGATCAAGCTCGAGACCAAGACTTTTTCTTCAAATTGTCACACAAAATACAGTCTTTTAAAATATTTTTCGTGACCTGTATCTCAGCAACAAAAATGTTCAAAAAAGAAAGAGATAAAATAGAATTGTTTTTTTTTTGATAATAGCTACAACATGAAAAAAGTAAAAAACAACATTTTTAAATCTGAAATCAAAACAGATTTTGAAAATCTTTTAAATTTATATTTTGGGCAGTTTCAAAAATCTCTATTTCAAAAACAGTTTGTCCGTCAGAAACTTAAACTTTAACTCCCGATTAAAAAATTTAAAAAAATATATATGGACGATATGCTAGGAAATGTGTTGGTAGAAATGAAAAAGTCAATGAAAATTTAATTTACAAAACTGGAATGAAAAAAAAACTTATGCAAACGAAAAATTTCATGCATGAACACGAGGGGGTACTAGCAGCTTAAGTAACAGAAAAGGGGTAAGCCTAGAAAAGGTTGCAGGGTTGTTACTGGAAAGTCGAAAAAAAATCCGCGCTAAATCCACGCCGACCGAAACCCCAATCCACGCCATATAAAAAAATTGCGAACTCGTTTTACGTTTGAAGGAATGAAAGCAAAAAGTCCATTTAAAAAATACATCAAGAGACGTCAAGAAAAGTGTAACAAAAAAAACTTTCTGCAAATCAGAGGGACTTCACAATAATTTTGACCAAATTAAACAAAAAAGAAAATTATAAACCAATAGAACCAAAATTTAAAAATCTAATAAATGAAATTTAACTTCAAAAATATAAGCTCAAAAAAAACAAAATCTTAAATTTTTAATATGATAAAATTTTAGATTTCAATCTCTGTCAAATCAATGAATTTTAATACAGATTGTATTTCAAATTCCTCACTAAAATTTCATTCCGAAATAAATTTTATTTCCAATATTTTAAATATTTTCTTCTAAAAATTGAAGAATTGAAGAATTCAAGAATTTAAGATTTTAAGAATTTGAGAATTAAAGAATTTAAGAATTAAAGAATTAAAGAATTAAAGAATTAAAGAATTAAAGAATGAAAGAATTAAAGAATTAAAGAATTAAAGAATTAAAGAATTAAAGAATTAAAGAATTAAAGAGATAGTTGGCTCCGTGGCTTAATGGTTACGGCTTCTGCCTCACAAGCAGAAGGTTCAGGGATCAAATCCCGGCCGGTACCTTTGAAATTTGGAATCAGGAATTTGAACATTGAATATGAACAAAAACGAAAATGAATCAGGTGGGATTTGAACTCACATCTCTGGATTGGTGGTCTAGGACGCTAAGCAGTCGGCCATCAGAAGGTTTACACTCTAGCAGTGAATTGATCCGTAGTGTTGAAACATGTTATCTTCTCATATTAAATACGCGCTGATCCCTGATTTGCCTGACGGGATTGGAAGTCTAAATATAGATCAAGTTTCCTTCAGATGCTTGCTTCTATGTTTAGGCGGGGCCGAACAATGCCCAGCGACCTCGGAATTGGACCGCAAGGAGCTCTGTCATTCTGAATTAAAGAATTAAAGAATTAAAGAATTCAAGAATTTAAGAATTTAAGAATTTAAGAATTGAAGAATTGAAGAATTTAAGAATTGAAGAATTGAAGAATTTAAGAATTTAAGAATTTAAGAATTTAAGAATTTAAGAATTTAAGAATTTAAGAATTTAAGAATTTAAGAATTTAAGAATTTAAGAATTTAAGAATTTAAGAATTTAAGAATTTAAGAATTTAAGAATTGAGAAAATTAAAAAACTTAAGAATTGAGAAAATTAAAGAATTTAAGAATTTCAAAATTTAAGAATTTAAGAATTTAAGAATTGAGAAAATTAAAGAATTTAAGAATTTAAGAATTTCAAAATTTAAGAATTTAAGAATTCAAGAATTTAAGAATTTACGAATTTACGAATTTAAGAATATAAGAATTTAAGAATTTATCAAAATTGTTTTAAATTTTATGTGTTTTAATTTTCAAATTTTTACTTTTTAAACTTTTTTTTAATTTTGATTTATTTTAATTTAGATTTTTTTTATTTTGAATTTTTCTTTAAATTTTATTTTTTTTATTTGGATTTTTTTTGGAGTTTTGAATTTCAGATCTTTAAAATACTGAATTTTGAAATTTTGGATTTTTTCAAATACGATTTTAGAAATTTGAAAATTTTTTAATCTGAATTTTAAAAATATTGATTGAAGAAAAAACTATTAAAATTTTAAAAAAAGTTTCGAGTTTTGGAAACTTGAATTTTGAATGATGGAGCATTAATTTTTTAATGTTCTGATCTTTTTATTTTTCGCCTAGAATGTTTAAATTTAGAAAAAAATTTCTACGGGTAAATCCCATCTAATATTCAAAGGCAAATGGAATATATCCACAACAAAATTAAAAATAAATAAGGTTAAAAAAAAATTACTCAAAAATCAAAAGAAATTATATATTCAGAGCCGGATATATTAAGAAATGAGTTAAGTGTAGTAGTAATTTTATTTAAGAAATTCTCAACCATACATTTAAAAGATAATCATAATTTTTCGACGGTTCGTATTGAGAAAATACAAACAAACCTTTCCAGAAAAAATCTATTAATTGCACTCAATAAAAAAAAACAAATTCTCGTAGTTCTTAATAATATTTTTCTCAATAACTTGAAAGTAATTCTAACGCGCCATTCGCGCGATCCGCGCCTTCCGTAACAACCCTGAGGTTGAGAACCGCTGAATTAAGTGATTTCTTTCATTCTTTTAGTAAATTCAACACAAGTTTTTTGTTTAAGTTTTGAACATCGTCTTTCTTTATTACACTTTGCTTTAACCGGTACTGGTTTTGCTGTTCTCTCAATTTGGGACTTCTTTTTTTTCTTTTTTGCTTTGTGTGTGGTACATCTTTTGACTTGTTTTATTTGTTTTTTTTTTCACTTCCAATTTTTCGTTCCTCGTTCGTTATGTTATCATTTAAAACGGACTTTTCTTTCTTTCTTTACATTTCTCACACACGCACACGAGTCCGGTTAGAGTTTTTTTTGTTTAGTTGTTCTCTTTATTCACGTTATTACAGTTGGTTGTTTTCCTTAACATTTACGGGTTTAAATTAGCTACGGGCGTTTTGTTTGAGAGAAATAATAATTGATAATAGTTTAAAAAGGTAAAATAATAATGTACAACTAATAATAATTGGATGCTTTTCTCCTGCATAACTTTTACTTGCTAGTTTCATTTGAGCTACCCACTGACACTAACGTTAACGTTTACTAACCGGATTATGATCCCCCTCCTCAGAAAACAAACGACAAACGGGAACCGAATAAAACTTGGTCTGGATTTGCCGCGAAAAAGAAGGAGACATTTTTAGCACATAAACTCACCTTTTTAGCCTTTGTTTCTCACGATAAAATGTTGGACACACGCACTTCCGGGTGCAGCTCTCTTAATTCTACCGCTCCCGGTACCACCTGCCCCGCGGTTTCCGCAGCTTGCGGGGCGAATACTTGGCCGGGCTGGGCGTGGGAGGTCGGCTCTTGGAGGTTAAACCCCGCGGTCGCGGCGACGTCGGCGAATCGGTTCCATCCGTCCGCGTGTCATCGTCCTCACCCTCGTCCTCGTCTTCGTTGGTAGGTTCGTCCGCGACCGACGACGAGTTCTGCCCACCGTCGGAACAGCTCGGCGAGGACGTTCCGCCGCCACCTCCGCCACCATTCATCAGCTTAAGCTTCTTCCGTTTTCGCTTCTTCTTGAGCGGCTTCCCCGCCGAGTTGACGAGCGCGCTCGTAAACACGGACCGTTTGTACGTTTTCTTGATGGGCGTCCGGGACGAGGACCGGGTTCGCATCGAAGATGCGGCCGCCGCCTTCGCGGCCGTCGTGGCACAGCTAATCTTCTGCAGGCACACAATCGGCTGCAGGTTTCCCCGCTTCCTCGCACTGTTCTGCCTCCCCCGAGCTGCCGGCGTCGCCGGCCTCGAATCTTCATCCTCCTCGTCAACCGCGTGATTCTCGACGGCGTCCACCGGTGGGGTGCAGGGCAGTGCCAGCGGGTCCGCCTCCATGTTGATGAGCGTCGACGAGGTCGTATCACAGTCATCGCTCACGAAGATGCTGCGCGAGCTGATCGAGTCGCACTCTTCGGCGGTGGCGACGGTGTCTACGGTGGCCGTTTTTGGCGGCAGCGACGCCGGTTCCGAGGGCGCGACGTTGTAGTCGATTCGGGTCATCGAGGGGGTCGTTTTGGTGACGTACTTGCTGCTGGGGAGGGATGACGAGGATTGGCGCGGGCAGGACCGGCTGGGGATGAGAATTTCTTCGGTTTTTGATGGTTCCGGGGTTTGGCGGGATTCTGGAAGGAAAGAAAAGAAATAGATTGTCAAGTCTACGTGAAATATTTGTTATTTTTTTAAATCAACAAAAACACGTGAATTATTTTTCATCCCTAAAAAAACCCAAAAAATATGTTTTTCCGTTTTTTAAATTTTAACAATTTTGCTCAATACAATTTCTATGATTTTTTTTTTATTTCTATAATGCAATACAGCCGTGACTCCGTCATACAAAGATAATTTATGACAAAAGGTTGAATAATTTATGACAAAAGGTCGAATAAACAAAAGGTCGAAAGTGGGCAAAAGGTCGAATGGACGAAACTTCGATTTTTAATATTTTTTCTTTGGTAAGAAAGGCAAAAATGGAAATTTTCTAGAATCTGAACGGAAAATCCGATTGGGGTCAAATTTGTTTCAGAAGCTCGATTATGGTCTGGATTATGATATGGAGAAAAAAATTAGATAAAATGCAAAAGAATTGTTGTGGAATGTGGTGAAAAAATGGCTTTTACGGGAAATTGACAGACCAATCCTGTTATTGCCAATCGATCGGGCGTCGAAAATCCATCGTCCATGATTTTTTGCAGGTTTTTGAAATGAATATTCGAAGGGTTACGAAGCTTGATCTTGAGTCGGAGCCAAAAGCAAATCCTATACCTTTCTTTAGTAAGAAAGGGAAAAATGATACAAAATATGTGAAAATATTTTAAAGTTTGACTTTTTCTCTTTTTTTGAACTGCTTACGTCTGATAGAATGGAAAAAGACACTAAAATATTCCAAATATCAAGTATACTTTTATTTAAAGAATGGATAAGCTCACAACATATTTTAGAAGCACGACTTTTTTTCAAAGAACTGACAATGTTTGTAAGAATGAAAAATATGACGAGTTTTGTCGGATATTAAGAATATATTGTATTTGAAGAATGAATAAGTAAAGAATTACAACTTTTTTATTTTCGAAGAATGGAATAATCTACAAAACATTTTTGAAGTCACCCTTTATTTTCAAAGAACGGCTTATATTTGAAAGAATTAAAAAACTCACAAAAATATTGCAACAAGCAAGAGCAGTTTGCTTTGAAGAATTTAAAATCTCTCAAAATATTTCTAGAAGTCAAACTTCTTATTTTTAAGAAGAACTGATCATGCTTGAAAGAATATCATTACAAAAAAAATGTTTTTTAGTGATGCAATACTCTTAAAAAAATGTTTGGAAGTAATGCTATTTATTTCAAGGAACTAATGATTTGAAAAGAAGCACAGAAAAAATACGAATTTGTATGTAACTACACTGTACTGTACACTTATAGACATTTACAAAATATATTGCAGAATTCTGTTTCGCAATTCCACATACGACCATTTGTACATTAGACGTTTTGTTACATTCGACCTTTTGGCGTTCGATCTTTTGTCCATTTGACCTTTTGTCCTTTTCCGACTTTTGGTCCAATCGACATTTTGTCTTGTTTCAACCTTTTTCCCTTGGTCGCACATCCGTTATGTTGATGTTTTATAACGGAATTGCTCAAATTACAAAAAAAACTATATTTTCTATGCATTTTTAACCCTCTACTGCCCAAATTTTTTTTTTCGAAAATTTTTATTTTTCCCGTGTTTAGGAGGTCATTTTGAGCAACTTTTGTTCTGCGAAAAACTTTACTTCTCTTGTTTTATGTTTTTCTTTTTTCATTTCTAGTATTTTAATTTGCATTTAACTTGTTTAGTTTATGTTTGTTTTTGGTGGTATTTGGCCTACTCTACCACCTCCTATCATTACATTTTGCCTATCTATTTTTTTCATGTTTTTACAGTCACTTTTTAAATGTTTTGCATGTTTTTCACATTTTCTGCTTTCAAATGGAACTATTATCATTTAACATGTAAATTAATGCGTAAAGGCATAGTCTGGGGCACTAGAAAAATTACTGCATACTTCTTTTTACTTAAAATATAGGAAATGTTAGTAAAAAACACAGCGAAAGTTGACCCCTAAAAAAATACATTTTTAAAAACATTGGCAAAGTCACATAAAACAAGTCAAACTTCCAACTCTAAAATTTTCCAAAATTTTGAAAGTTCCTCTTTCCAATGCTTTTTAAAGATCGAAAATTGGTTGAAAAATTGATTTTTGGCTATTTTTTAAATCGAAGCCCGTCTAGAGGCAGGGTTGGGTTGTAGAGGGTTAAAATATTTTTTTTTTATTACTATTTTGCAAAAAATTATACAGTATTTGTTAGGTAACTGGGCTGAGAACGTAGCCCAGTCACCGAATGCTTCTCGCTAACTGGGCTGAACGAAAAATGACGAGGGGACCACCGATGCATAGTATTTTTATGATGAAATATAAAAATAAAAGTTGATCAAATTTATTTACAATGCTTACTTTTAATATTTCTTTCATTGTTACTTAAAATTCCATAAAAGCTTGAAAAAAGTTTTTTTTATTTATTGAACATGATTTTTGCATCCATTAATCCCTCGATCATTTCGATTTGTTTGGGTTTTTGACGTTTGTTTGACCCAGTTATCGAGCGCCCAGTTCGAAAGCAGCCCAGTTAAACAACGCCCAGTTACCGAACAACTACTGTACAAAGTTAAATTATGATGCTTTTAAATAATACTTTAAGTATCACAAAATTCTATATTTTTTATACGCGCTGAAAAAAAATAACAGCATTTTTAAATACAAAGTACTGATCGTATTTTTGCATAAATGCGACAAACTTTAGTATTTTTTCAAAAATTTCAGAATTCCGTAACTTTTAATATTCAAATCGATTTTTAAATAATTCGCATATTTTTTCTCCAAATATTAAAATTCTAAAAAAACGTTTATTGTAACCTAATTTTATGTGCGAGGTACAAGACTTTCAACAAAATATATTTTTTTTTATTTTTCAACATTGGTGAATTTTTTAATAAATTAAAATACAATCACAGATTTTTTAAACGTAATTTCAAGTATTTACTAATGCACTTGTTTGATTTTTAGGAAAAGAATTCTGAAGTTTTTTTTAAGTTTCTAAAAGCTTTTTTGTTTCATTTATTTATATTCAATACTCTGATTTTCACAAAATATGGTATTAAGCTAAATACTAATATTTTCAATTTATTTTTATAATAAAATGTAATTTATATCGGAGTTTTTGTACAATATACGAGTTGTGCAGAAAATAAAATATTTGAAGCCATTTTTATGTTTTTTTTAAACATGAAAAATTATCTTTATTGTTAAAACTTTAGTTTTTTTATTATTTTCAATATGGAAAATTACATAAATATTGCTTTATCTGTAATTTTGCTTTAAATTTTGAAAAGCCGTTGCAAGTAATTTTTTAAGTTTATTTCGATATTATTTTTCCTAAACTTTTGACGCCTTCTACATTTGTGAAACTGGAATTTGAAATTGTTAAAAGATGTCATACAATTATGTATTATTTGTTCAGATTTTAATAATGTTTTCTTGTATTACCGTCAACTAGGACGAATTGGGACAGCAGTTTTAACCATGTTAGAGCACAATATTTTGATTTTTCTAGTTGGTTTCGGATAGAACAGACTCAGACCAACAAAATGTGTACATCCATTTTCAAATTTAAAACCTTTAAGTGCTCTAAACACTGCTGTTATTCAGACTGTAGTCCCGGTTCAATACAGATGACGGTAGTATGAATATTCGCTAGTACTTTAAAATCGTTTAGATATTTTCAATTCACATTTTTTTTTTAAATTTTCCTCAATAAACATTTTAAATTTAATGTAAAATTTCGTTAAAATCATCTTACCTTCCGTCTCCTTCTTGGCTTTCTCCTCCCGTTCCTCCTCTTCCTCCTCCTCCACACCATCTTCCTCTTCATCATCCGTCAACAGTTGCTGCTTCTCATCCTCCTCCTCCTTCCCAACTGCCTTCTTCTGGGTCTCTCCATTCGTCTTCATTGCCGCCGTTACCTCCTCCGGATCCAGCATCGTCATCGTGTCCTCAAACTCATCCTCGTCGTCTTCCTCTTCCTCCTCCTCCACCTCCCCTTCCTCTCCGTCCACTTCCTGCTTGACCGCTTCTTCTTCCCCAACCCCAACAGTTCCAACGCTAACTTGCGACTCTTCCGTCGAAGACTTCCGCGACGTGTCCTCCGCTTCCGGTTCCTCCTTCTTGACTTCCGGCCCCTCAACTTTGCCGGCACTTTCCGCGCTGTCCCGCTTGCTGGTGGCGCTGCCGCCCTTTTGCTGGTGCTGCTTCCTGGTCACGATCCGCTTCTTCACGTTTGGCCAGCCGGTTCGGTTGATGCGCTTTTTGAAGATTCCCAGGCAGGTTCCGGTTCCGGGTGTTCCTCCACCTCCGGCCGCCCCTCCTCCCCCGCCGCCGTCAAAGGACTTGATCGTGATGGCACTGAGCGGGCGCGGCCGCCGGTCGTACTGGACAATCTTCCGGACGATGCTCTCGTGGCGGCTGACCAGCTTCAAGCTGAGGGGAGGTTCCTTATCACAGGCTTGTACGATGCGCAGCAAGTTCTGCTTGAGCGGGTCGTCGGTAGCGGGTACGATCGGAACCGTTTCCGGCAGGTCGAGGTCCTCTTCCGGCGGGAGGGCGCTGTCGGCGTCCAAGAACTCCTCCAGCTGTTGGCACATCACTTTGTAGTTGACGAAGCTCTGCTCCGGCATGATCGGCGGGTCAAACTTGATCTTTTTGGCACCGATTCCCCCGCCTCCACCCACAGGTTCATCCTTCTCCGTGACCGGATCGCTTCCACACGACGACCGGATCTCATCCCCCAGCGCAGAGTCCGCTTCCTGCTGCAGTTGCTGCTTGATGGCCTCCTTCTTCGGGCTGTAACCCCCGGACGACGGAACGGGACTTGGCGGCGGCAGGTTCAACGGAACGGAACTTCCCCCCGACACGGTCCTCCGCCGGTTGTGCTGCGTCTGCTGCTGCAGCAAGCTCAGAATGGCCAGCGTAGAGGCGTGCTCGCGAGGACTCTTCCGCGGCCGGTCGGAATCGATCAGCAGTTTTCGCTTCTTCAGCGGAAGTGAGAGCGGTTCCGACGTCGAGGAGGCGGAGGAGGAAGGTTTGGCGGGTTGGTCTTTTGTCGTGGTGGTTCCCGTGGTCGTGGCGCCGTCGCAGGTGCTGCTGTTGCTGCTGCTCGGGACGGTCGACTCGGGCGTTTTGGACTTCATTCGGTAGTTGAGGATGCAGCAGTTTTGCCTCAGCGGAGGCAGCCCGCCCATCTCGTACGGCAGTTTCCGGTAGGCTGGAAGAGGGAGAGAGAAGAAGACGAAGGTTAGTTAAAATAAGTCAAACATGAAACATCGAAGTTCATCGAAGATATGTCGACGGAATGCGAAAATTTAGGAATTTCAAAATTTTAATTCAAACTAAACGAAAAGTGCTTTGATTTCTGAGTTAAGTCTGAAATGTCCCAATTTTGTGTTACGTAATATTTGAACCAACCTTACTTCAACAAAATGAACCATTGAAACATTTTTGAAATTGTGTTAATAATGACAAAAAATGCTTCGTTATGCTAAAAAATATACTTTTTGCAATTCCGTCGTGAAACTATTTACTTTTCCTGTCATTCTTGAACGACGAAATAGCCTAATTTTCTGTACCAAAAATAACAGAATCGAATAGCAACACTTTTCAAAATAAATGCTGAAAAGTTCTACTTTTCAGCACTCAAATGGGTGCTGTAAAGTTCAACTTTTCAGCACTTGTTTCGAAAAGTAACACTTTTCAACATTTTTTGATTTAAACGATTTATTGACAAAATACATGAAAATTTGACTTTAAATTTCACTCAATGGGTGTTTTTTGGAATTGCAAAAAATGTTGTATGGAACTCGTTGCAAAACTTGATTTTTTCAGCACTCTTCGTATTTATCCAACTCGGTGGACCTCGTTGGATAAATGTACGACTCGTGCTGAAAAAATCCTCTATTTGCAACTTGTTGCATAAACTACTATTTCAATGAAAACGATGGAAGAATACATTATAATATTATAGCGTTTAGTTAACCATTTTTTATCAAAATTGACATTTTTAGGCCTTTAAATAAATATTGAATTCTGGGATAACAGACCATCTTATCCCCATTTTTATATTTTTGAAATTTTAGTGCCAAAGACTCAAGTTTTAAATAAAAAATGTAATATTTTCTAGTTCAATTGTAATTTTGAAATTTTTTAATATTTTTTTGTTATCTGAATTCAAATATTATAAATAAGTTTGATTATTATATTGAGGATATGGTATTCTAATTAATATTTTAGTTATATATATTTTTAAGGAAACTCAAAGCACATAGAGTTTCAGATAAGACTGTAAGCAATTCTAATTCTAATCTAAATTTTGTAATTCGTCTCATCTCATCTAACACAAGCGCAACTAATTCGAAGAAAGCATTCTAAAATTTAATAATAAAAAAAATACAATTCAAAAAATTAAAATTTGGAAAATCCTAAAATTCTACAATTCTAAAATTCAAAGATTCTACTAAAATTCAGAAACATAAAAAAATCTAAAATTAAAAAAAAAATCTTAACTTTAAAAAATCTAAAAAAAATCCGAAATTCTAAACAAATCTCAAATTCTAAAATCCTAAAATTATGCAAAAAAAATCTAAAATTCTAAATTTCGAAAATTCTAAAATTCTAAAATTTTAAAATCTTAGATTTTCAAATTTTAAAATTCAAAAATTCCAAAAATTCAAAAATTCAAATATTTAAAAATTTAAAAATTCAAAAATTTAAAAATTCAAAAGTTTAAAAATTTAAAAATTCAAAAATTCAAAAATTAAAAAAATTTCAAATTCAAAAATTCAAAAATTTATAAATTTAAAAATTCAAAAATTCAAAAATTCAAAAATTCAAAAATTCAAAAATTCAAAAATTTAAAAATTCAAAAATTCAAAAAATTCAAAAATTTAAAAATTCAAAAATTCAATAATTTAAAAATTTAAAAATTTTAAAATTTTAAAATTCTAAAATTCTTAAAATTCTAAAATTTTAAAATTCAAAAATTCGAAAATTCAATAATTTAAAAATTTAAAAATTTTAAAATTCTAAAATTCTTAAAATTCTAAAATTTTAAAATTTAAAAATTCAAAAATTCGAAAATTCAAAAATTCAAAATTCAAAAATATTCAAAAATAATAAAATCCTAAAATTCCAAAAATTCTAAAAATCTAAAATTCTAAAATTCTAAAAAAAAATCTTAAACTATAAAATTCTAAAATGTGAAGATTCTAAAATTCTTAAATTCAGAAATTCTTAAATCCCTATTTCTTAAATTCTTTAATTTTGATATTTCTAAATCTTTTAAACTTTTTCAAAAATATATTTTCGATTTTTTTAATATTTGAATTTTCTGATGCATTTTCAATGTTTTAATAATTGTATTTTAAAGTTTTTGAAATTTTAAATTTTCAGATTTTTTGATATTAATGGAGCAACATTTGAAAAGGGCGCATAAGCATTTTGACAGCTGCAACTATTTTGCAATTTACTAGGCAAAAGGCAACTATTTTACAAAACCCATAGTGTTAAATGGTAGCTGGGGAGGCCAGCTATTGTTTCCCATTTCGAATTTTGAGAAAACGTTACCTGAAGCTTGAGAAATAGCTAAATAGTCCAAACTGTCAAAATGCTTACCCGCCCTTTTCCCGTGTTGCTCCAGAACTTTTTTTGTTTTTTTTTTTTTTGCCAGAAAATAGAATGATTAATGTAATGGTTGATTTATACTTCGTTCGAAGCAAAAAAAAACACTTATTTTCGAGCTTCCGTGGCCGTGAGGTTACGGGTTTTGTCTTGTAAGCGGAAGGTGATGGGTTCGATTCCTGTCTGGCTCGGCAAAGTCAGATTCCCTTCAAAGAAGATGAATTTTTTTTTTTCAAAGGTCCAATAAACCAAACTTTCAGTTTTTGCTTTTTGGGTGTTTTTTAATACCCCTGACTCAAGGCGGGCTTAAAAACACCCAAAAACAAAAATTGGAAATTTGGTTTATTGGACCTTTTTCCTTCATTTTTTGGCAATTCGAAATTTGCTTTTAGCTGCGTACCGCTTAAAATAAGCTTTTCGTGACACTTTTCCTTGACCGTTTCTTGAGTGTTTTTTTTATGCGTAGTAGTGGGTTCCTTTCGTGCTCCGTACTAGCCTTATAATATAATATTTTTATTTAATGTCCAATTAATCACCCAGAGTTTAAACAGTGAAGAAGTATTAAATTTAGTTTAAAAGTTGCTTTTTGATTTTTTTTTAGATTTTTTAGAAAATTGCTTTTTCATTACTTTGTTTTTTTAATGTTATGGTCAAGGAACCTCAATACCAGTATTTAGCAATTAAAAAAAAAACTTGTATAGAACTAATGTTTGTTTTATATTGAATTGAATTTTCTATTGGCTTAAATTTTATTTAAACTGTTTTTTTTGTATTTTTTTTTTCATTAGTTCGATTCACTTAATTTTTTCAACACTGCCTAAAATGTTAAATGTGTACTTGTTCAACGAGGCACAAAAACTAAAACTCGATATTCATCCCGGTAACATTGCTCTGCAATTTGATCTCTGCGGTGGAGATGCCCTTAAAAATAGTACAAAGCTCGGAATACGAACATTTGCACTACAGTTCTTGTACGGTATATGATATTTTTTAAAAAGCTTTTTAAGTATTTTTTAAGCATTTAAGCAATACAAAGTTTTTTATGGAGCTTCAAAAAAGTTTAAAAAAAAAAACACAGCACTCACCAGTATTCCCAAAGTACTCGTACATCTTCTCGCTCGACTCGTCCTGCCGCTGGAACGTCTCGTACCACGGCTCCAGCGACGGCACCCGCTCGAACGCGAACCGGTACGGCTCGATCTGCTCGCAGTTGCGCACAAACGTGCTCCACTTGAACATCGCCCCCATCCCATCCTCCTTCCCCTTGGCGTAGTTGATGATGGCCTTGCCACAGCTCGTCAGCTGCTCCTGGTGCTGGTACGGCGACGAACAACCACTCGCACCGCGGGTCGCCAACAGCAGATCTTGCCGTTGGCGCTGCTCGGCGCTCATCGTCGTCGTCGTCGTCGAACTTGCACTCGCGACTACGGTGGCCGACGCGGGTTTGCGGCCACGTCGTTTCGGTGGCGGTACCGGCGGTGGCGTCATCAGCGTCGTCGTCGCAGCTGCGACCTCTTCATCAACGTCTGCTTCTCCTACTGTGGGGTTTGGCTGGATGGGGGCTTCCGGAAATCGCAGTCTGGAGCCCGGGTCGGGAAATTTGTAATACTCGGCGTTGTCGTGCAGGAGGGCGGCCACGCCGCGGACGCCGGCACGGCGCGATCGGGGCGTGGACGATTCCTGGTCGGACGCCGACGGCGTCGGGGTCGACTCTTTGGCGGGTCGTTTGCTGGGCGAGTCTGCCGGAGGTCGTCCGGGGGGACGTTTTCGAATTTGTTGAGCGAGCGCTGAGGTTGGGAGCGGAGTTCCCGCAGATTTGCGCCGACTCGAGTTGTGGTGGTCGTAGTCGCTGCTGGGGACTTCTTGGCTGTAATCTCCCGGACCGGTCTCCGACGACGTTTGCCGATCTTCGTCCGTTTCGTCGTCCGAGCTGTCGTTGCTTTTGGGGAACATAAAGTTCTCCGCTTCGTCGTTCAGCAGACTCAGCTCGGACTGCCGCACGCGGCGAATCTTGACGATCAGCCCGTTCTTGGTAGCTTTCGTGGGACTTCCCGGCTTCCCGCAAGACTCTTTCGTCGGCGAAGCCGAGTTGTTCTTCTTAACCTTCGGTTTCGGCTCCTCAATCACCTTGTACAGCAGCGGAGACTTGACCGGAGGTCGCGACTGTGGCGAGGGCGCCCTCCACCGAATCCCGCGGATCTTCACGTCCGACCCGCTGCTCCGCTTCGGCGATCCCGCCGTCTTCTTCTTCCCCCGACAACTCTCCTCAACCGCAGCCGCAGCCGCTGCTTCCTGCGCCGTACTCTCCAGCAAGATACTCTCAATCAACTCCTCCTGCGAGGCAATCTCGTCCTCGCGCGGTTCCGAGTAGTTAACCCGCCGCACCGATTCCCTCCGCATCCGCGGCTTCCGAATCGGCTCCAGCGTTTCGTCCAGCAGCGACGTAAAGTCCTCGTTCAAGTTGGCCCGCTTTGGGTTCTGCCGCAGCCCCAAGCTGATCCGCTTGGTGTTCTTCGGATCCAGCCCGTCGCACTCCATCAACTCGGCGGTGGCCGCGGCCGCCGCGGACGGTGACTTGACCACCACCGACTGCTTCATGCCCATTTTGCTGTTCTGCTGTTGATGGTCAGTTCCGTGCAGTTTCATCACGACACGATCGTCGTCCTGCTCCTCCTCCTTTAGTTGCTGTTGTTGCTGCTGTTGCTGTTCGAGGGCCGCCTGCCGTGCCGCCTTGGCCTTTTGATGGTTGTGATGGTTCAGTGTGTTGTGCGGATGATGATGAATCGCCGAGCGTCGTCCGAACATTTGCGTCACGTCAGAGGCGACGACGTCCGGGGTGGTCAACGAGGTGGTTTCGTCGGCGGGGATGGCCACCGGCGGTTCGGGTAACGGGGATGGCGGTTTTGTGGGTGCTGCTGCAGCACGTGCTGATTTGCGACCCGCGTACGTGCGTTTGGCGGCTGGCGCTAACGAGCCTGGTTCTGGAGCGGGTGGTTTTTCTGGAAGAGGGTAGAAATAAAAATTGGTTAAAATGAGTTTAAGTTTGCTTGATTTTATTAAATTTTATAAGTTATAACTATGACTATATAAAAAAAATACACATTGAATATAAAATTCTAAAGATCATTTTCCACTTTAAACAGCTTTACCATTTTATCTACCGTTTGCCACACAAAAATAGTAGTTTATGCAACATTAGGCAAAAAAAGGATTTGTTTTAGCGCGTGTCGCACATTTATCCAACGAGGTTCACCGTCATCTCATCTTCATCTTAAAAATTTTCCAATCTCTTCAGGAAAATAATAGATTATAGCGTATTTAATATGAGAAAAAGACTTTATGTTAAACCTTCCGATGGCCGACTGGTTAGAATCGCAGACCATCAATCCAAAGGTGCGAGTTCGAATCACACCTAATTCAAGTCGTTTTTTTGTTCATGTATGTTCAATTCCTAAGTCCAAAGGTCAAGGGGATCGACCGGGATTTGATCCCTTAATAGGTTGACAATTGAAAAAAACGACCTCAGAAATACCCTCTAATTCTATTCCTTAGGCAAAAATAAGTACAGTGGACTCTCTCGTTGTCGATATTGAAGGGACCGTCGAGAGCGGGAGTTATCAAATTATTGAACGATAAATCAAAGCAATCTATTTGAAGGAACTGATTTTTTTTTGACAGCTAGAGCGGTATTGAGATCGAGAAGTTCGACAGCCAGAGAGTCCACTGTAATTGTGAAAATTTAAAACGAAATCGGTTAAGAATCGCTATAGATCGTTAAAGTTGGTGAAAAAAAATATTTTCATACAAAAACGTCTTTTTTAAATCGCTAATAACTCGTCAGGGTTAACTTGGACCGTTTTGCGCTCTTCGACAAATTTTTGTGTCATAAAATTATACTCAAGAATCCCACACATGACAATGATCCGACACATTTAACGCCATCTTTTGGTGGATTTTTGGAATTTTTGCTTTTCCCCATACATTTTGCGGTTTTCCCATACAATCTTCAACAATAAAAACCGACCCTAAACCTTAACCGATTTTGCTCAAACTTTACACAGTTACTTATTTTTATCTATGGAATCGAACCAGGGAATATTTTCCAAAATTTTCATTTTTTACTTGTCACCCTATCCCTGAACCTCCTGCTTAAGAGACATAAGCCGCAACCATTTTTGAGCTGAAAATTAAAAACTTTCATTACAAAAATGGAACTTTTGTAACAAAACAATAAGAGAGTGGAGAGTGGTATTATTGGTCCTATATTCCATCATAACAAATTTTAATATTTTTAAAGCTGAACAAATATTTTCAAATAAATTTTTTTCCAGAATTTTATATTTTTCCGATTTTTTCAATTGTTTTTGATGATTTGAGCTTTTAGTCTTTTTAATTTTTTTCAATTTATAAATATTTTTTTTAAATTAATGAACAAAAAATATTTTAAAATTTCTGATTTTTTTTTAGACGACGTTGAATTTGTAATTTTTTTTTAATTAGGCTGGTACAAATATTTTCAAAATTTTTTGTCACCCCCCCCCTTCAAAATTGGCCCGAAAAATCAGGGGGCAAAAAAAATATTTTTACAATAAACTTCAAAATTTCATTGAAAATTCAAGTGCAACCAGCTGAAATCAAATTAAATACATTCTCCTGCGTTTAAAATCATTTTTAGCATGTTTGGGTTTATTAAAAAATCTTAAGATTTTTTGAAAATTTTCGATGCAAAATCTTTTTTTTCGATACAATTTTTGTTTTTGTCAGATCTTAGATTTTTTGAAAACTTATGATTGCAAAACAACTGAACTAGTGTAAAATGCATTTTAAAACACTTTTTTCATTTAAATGTGAAGACTATGGCTTGTTATTTAAATTTTTATATTTTTTTGCCCCCCCCCCCCCCCCCCCTTGACCTCGGCCAGGGCCGAGGGACAAAAACTTTTTTAAATATTTGCATCGGCCTTATTGAAAATTTGAAAACCTTTGTATTTTTTTTTAATTCCAAAGTCTTTAAATTAAAAAAAAATATATTTTCAAAATTTTAAAAATGTTTATTTTTTTTTATTTTGAAATTTAGATTTTTCTTTCCTTTTTTTATTTTTTTTTCATACTTTAAAAATATGAATTTTTTGAACTTAGAATTTTTTTTCAGATAGTTTGTTTTAATAAAAAAAATTTCAGGAAAATGCTACTACAAATTTCGATCTTATTTTCTCGATCCACGATCGAGATTTCTTAACAGATAAATTTCGATCGTAATTTGTCGATGGTAGATCGTGATTTTACTATCGAAAAATCTCGATCGTGAGTCGAGAAATTACGATTCAACCAAAAACAAAAATCTGTAGTGATGAGAATGGTCAACAACGTCTTTTTTTGAACAGCTGCTCATTTTCTTTCGCAACATTGCTTCAGTTTTTTATCGACCCTTTTCAAAGAGCGAGATTTCAAAATTAGCAACGAGTTCTTGTGAGTTCTCTTCTTTTATCTCGTGCTAGCCAGCAAGAGCATTCTCTCTCTATCACTCTTTCTCTTTTCCTCGTTTACGAAAACTCGCCGAAGAGTATTTTGTTTTCTCAGAAATTGGGAACCGACCACACATTACGTCCCGTTGAACTGGCAACATTTTGCTCAGTTGAAAGGGAATGATTGTGAATGCGGGAATGAAAGAAAAAAGAGAATGTCGCACGTGGTTGTGTCAACACCAGATAGAGACTGGCAATTCTTTTTGCTTAGAATTTTGCGTAGAAAGAAGGGTTGTGCTAGTTGGGAGATGTAATATCAACACTGCTAATAATAAAGTACCAGCAATTTAGACCACTGTTTAGTTTTTTATTCCTTGTTTAAAAAATTGAAAAAATGCGTGCATATGCTTCCAATCGAATACACGCCGGCAGACAGCGAAATTATGAGAAAGTTTGAAAATTGAGTTCAAAATTAAAATGAAAAATATTCAAAATGCAGAAACGGTTTCCCATACAAATTTTTATACAACTTCTAATCTAATCTAATCGAACACAAGCGCAGCCAGTCCGAAGAAAGCATCCTGGAAGAACTTGCGGTTAGATTACGCCTCAAGTCCTTTCTTGTCAATATTAATAATTGCTGTACATCCGAGTAACCCCAAAAATGTACAGCAAAAATGAAACCGGCCAGGCCTACTGCGTTGCATTAACCGCAGAGACAGATTCGGTGAACGGATCACATTTCACAAAATCAACAGGGGAGGAAGGATGCGTGGACATACCGTACCAAACGCTCCGAATCAGTTAGGTGTGGTGTGTAAGTGTAAATTTGCAAAAAAAAAAAAATATTTTTAGGAGGGAAGTGGAATTGGGCAATTGAAGTTGGGGAAAATGGGAACTGGGAAAGGGATAATGGGGAAGGGATAGAAGGTGTTGGGACGCATTTGGCAACCCTGCAGCGATTGACATCTAGAAGGAGAAATTTTGGTTCAGTGCATTTCCGCTTTCACACAACACACTCACACTAACACACAGCACGAACAACCAGGACAGTTTAGAGACGGCAAGAGAATAAACCAGTCGCAAATTACAGTCCACGCGTTTTTTAATTCGTCTCTACATTTTTTGGTCCTACTTCGCCGGATTTTCGTAGTAGTTTCGGTCGAAAGGAACGGACAAGGACCCGGTCGATTGGACGGGCGTAGATGCTCTCAACTCCGGTGAAAGATCCGGACAGTTCTTTATTGGAAGTTTTTAGTACGCCGATCGGAGAGCTGCAACAATCGAGAAGAAAGATGGCGGAAGAGTTCGACATTTTGGTGAAGCAACGTGGTGCAGTGAAAGGAAAAATCACCCGTATTAAGAACGTGCTGGGCCAGCACACGCAAAACCAAACGATTCCGGATGAGTTCCTCCTGCACACCCAGCTGAAGACGATTGACGCGGCCTACGAGGAATTCAACCACTTCCAGAATAAGATCTACGCGGCCAAGCCAGCGGAAGCGGATGACCAGGAGAAGAAGTATGTCGAATTTGAAGCGGATTACAATTTCGTTCGGGCCAAGGTCTGCCAGTTACTGCGTGGAGTCAAGCAAGAACCGGACCCCCAGCCTCCGGCAGCAGCCCAACCCGTGCGAGTGCAAGCGACATCTTCTCTCCACACGCCGCTGCCATCTTTCGACGGGAAGCCAGAAAACTGGTACAAATTCAAGGCCATTTTCACGGATGTCATGAGCAAGCACCCCGGCGAGTCAGACGCAACCAAGCTCTATCATTTGGACAAGTGCCTGGTCGGAGAAGCCGTTGGGTCAATCGACCAGCAAACGATCAACGACAGCGACTTTGCTGCTGCTTGGGCGGAACTGACCGAGCAATACGAGAATAAGAGGAGGATCGTTGACATTCACGTCGGCGGTTTACTTAACCTCAAACCGATGACATCTGAAAGTGGTAAACAACTCCGTGAGCTGGTGGACGGGTGCAAACGGCACGTAAGTGCTTTAAACTTCCACGAGTTCCCGATGGCTGGCCTTGCGGACATTCTGGTGGTCAACATTTTGGCGTCGAAGCTTGACATCGAGACGAGGAAAGTGTGGGAGACAAGCATCGAGCACGGCGAGATTCCGAACTACGCCGACACGGTGAAGTTTCTCACAACCCGGAGTCAAGTTTTGGAACGCATCGAGCTTGCTGACAACAAGCTGAAGAAGCCTGTCGCAGCAAAGACAACGAAGATTCCCGCACTGAAGGCATCGTCCCTGGCGGCGTCGGTCGAGTACCGGTGCGCATTTTGCGGACAGGAGCACCAGAACCACGAGTGCGGCGAATATCTCAAGCTGGATCCGAAGGAGCGCTACGAGAAGGCGAAGCAAACTGGAGTTTGTTTCAATTGCTTAAAGAAGGGGCACATTACGCGTCGCTGCTCCTCGACGAAGACGTGCAAGACCTGCAAGAAGCGGCACCATTCTACACTACATCTGAACGAAACGGGTGTCGCTGTCGAGCAGCCACTTGCACGATCCACGCAGAACTCCACGACGGCTACGCCGAGCGCAGGACCAGCCGGAACGACGGCGGTCACTGCCTCCTGTGTGATCTACCAACAACGAGCGCTTCTCTGCACGGCGATTGTGAACATCCTCGACGACGGTGGCAAGGCCCTGCCCTGCCGCGTACTGCTAGATTGCGGTTCACAAGTGAATCTGTGTACGGAGAAGGTCGCGTCGCTACTTCGACTGAAGCGACGAAGTGTGAACGTCGACGTCAAAGGTGTGGATGGTTCAACGACCAGGGTTACGGCCTTGGTGCACATCAACGTGCAGTCCCGAGACAACGTCTACACAAGCAGCTTGGAGTGTCTGGTGATCAACCGTATCACTGGAACCATACCTGCGAAGAACATCGACATCTCTACCTGGCCGGTACCCGCCGGCCTGCAGCTAGCGGATCCGGAGTTCTACCGCCCTCAACGGGTGGACATGCTGATTGGCGTCGGCCAATTCTTCGGTCTCCTGAAAACTGGTAAGGTTAAGCTGGCAGAGAGCCTGCCGTTTTTGCAGGAGACAGTGTTCGGATGGGTAGTCGGTGGCCTGGCCGACTCCACGAGCTGGAAGTACGAAGTGACCCGCTGCAACGTGGCGGTCCAAGACGCTGAGCTGAACGACCTCGTCGAACGGTTCTGGGAATCCGAGGCGGTGCCGACCGCTTCAAGGATGTCGTCGGAGGAGACGGCATGCGAGCAGTGCTACGAGCAGACCCACAGCCGTGACCCGAGCGGTCGCTACGTCGTGATGCTACCCTTCCGTGGCAACGTGAGTCAACTCGGCGACTCGAAGCAGCACGCACTACAGCGCTTCTCGTACCTCGAGAAGAAACTAGCCAAGAACGCGGACCTGAAGGCGGCCTACTGCGCTTTCATGGAAGAGTACGTGCGCCTCGGCCACTGCCGCGAAATCGATCCGTCCAAGGAGGAAGATGGTGGGTACTACCTGCCCCACCATGCCATACTGAAGCCAAGTTCGTCCACCACCAAGTTGCGCACAGTTTTTGACGCCTCGGCACAAACGAGTTCCGGGCTCTCGCTCAACGACACCTTGATGGTCGGTCCAACCATTCAAGATCCGTTATTCGATATCGCCCTTCGATTCCGGACGTACCCGTACGTGTTTACGGCGGACATCTCGAAGATGTACAGAATGGTTCGTGTGCACCCCGACCACACGAAGTTTCAACGTGTGTTTTGGAGAACGGACCCTTCCGAGTCACTCAAAACGCTCGAACTGTTGACCGTCACTTACGGGACGGCATCAGCGCCATACCTGGCGACCCGCACGTTGAAACAGCTCGCCCAAGACGAAGGACAAGCCTACCCTCGCGCTGCCAAGATTTTGGAGAACGATTTCTATATCGATGACGCACTTGCGGGTGCTGATACACTGAAGGAGTTGCTGCTGGCGCGCGACGAACTGGAGGAGCTGCTGGAGAAGGGAGGCTTTGAGCTCCACAAGTGGTGCTCCAATTCCGCCGAGTTTCTTGACACTATTCCAGACGAACGACGAGAGAAGCAAGTGTCATTCGAATTGAGTGGCGTGAACGAAATGATCAAGACTCTCGGCATATTGTGGAACCCCACCAGTGACCAACTGCTGTTCCGCGTCGCTCTCACTGACTTGACACAACCGGTTTCCAAACGTCGCATCCTGTCGGAGGTTGCCAGATCTTTTGACCCGCTAGGTCTGCAAGCACCGGTTTGTGTCACCGCTAAATTGATCCTGCGTCAGTGTTGGCGAAAGAAAGTGTCTTGGGACGAGCAACTGTGCAAGATGCTTACGAATCTATGGAACAAATTTCGTGGTGGACTGCGAGCACTGATGGAGGTACAGATCGAGCGCCGAGTCATCGTGCCACACAGGGTGGCCCTGGAGCTGCACGCATTTTCGGATGCATCGCTGGAAGCTTACGGCACGTGCGTCTACGTGCGTAACATCCTGGCGGACAACACAGCAGTAGCCTACTTGCTGTGCAGCAAGTCGCACTTGGCGCCCAAAGAGACGATCCCGAAACTCGAACTGTGCGGCTACCGGCTGATGTCAAGGTTGGTGTCCAGGGTAGTGAAAGCACTCAAGGTGAAATTCACTCGGAAGGTGCTGTACAGCGACTCGACGATTGTACTGGGATGGTTGGCCAAGTCCCCAAGCGAGCTCGAAACGTACGTGGCAAACCGAGTTGCCGAAATCCACGAGCTTACCCCGAGGGCCGACTACGAGTACAAGTACGTGCGAAGCAGCGCCAACCCCGCAGACCTCGTATCACGAGGACTCTTCCCGGAAGCACTGATTGGGAATCGCTTCTGGTTCCATGGCGGGTTCCTCGAAGAAAACGACTACCAAGAAGACGAGATGGCCATCGTAGTCGAACTACCCGAAGTACGAGTTGCAGCCGTTGTGATAACCGACGAACAAGAAGAAGACTACAACAGGATCTTCACACGGTTCAGCTCGTTCCGCAAACTACAACGAGTGCTAGCCTACGTGATTCGCTTTTGCAACAAGACCCGGAAGCGATCCACGTACGGAGACAACGAGAAGTACCCAACCATACCCGAACTGCGATCGTCGCTGCGCTCGATTGTGTACATGGTCCAGCAGCAACGAATGCAGACAGACATCCAAGAAGTGCTGAAGAAGCAAGGCAAGCCGAACGAGAGGTACACTGGCCGACTACGAAGCTTGAATCCTTGGGTCGACACCTACGGCATTCTACGAGTCAACGGACGGATCAAGTACGCCAACGTGTCGTACGAGCAGCGGTGCCCGGCCATACTGCCTGCCGAGCATCCAGTAACGGAGATCCTGATTCAAGCTGTCCACGAGGAGAATCTGCACGTCGGACCGAGCGGAACTCTATCGGTTCTGCGGCAACGGTACTGGATCCTGAACGGACGAAACGCGATCCGCGCAAAGTTGCGGAAGTGCGTACGGTGCTTCAAGGTGGACCCGTCGGAGACCAAACTGTTCATGGGAGACCTGCCCAGCTACAGAGTGACCCAGGCCTACCCATTTGAACGAGTTGGCGTTGACTTCGCTGGACCAATCTACGTACGCAAAGGGCACCCGCGCAAACCAGTGTACTGCAAGGCGTACGTGGCATTGTTTGTGTGCATGGTCACGAAGTGCATCCACATCGAGCTGGTGTCAAACTTAACGACGGATGCATTCATTGCCGCCCTGCACCGATTTGTCGCTCGTCGCGGCCTTCCCTCCGACGTTTACAGCGACAACGCCACAAACTTTGCTGGAGCCAGCTCGGAGCTCCACGAGCTGTACGCGCTGCTGACGCAGCAGCTGACGAAGGATGCGCTTCAAGAGTTTTGCCTGCCCAAGGAAATTCGCTGGCATTTTATCCCACCACGGTCGCCGCACGTAGGAGGTTTGTGGGAAGCCGGCGTGAAGTCGGCGAAGCACCTGATCAAGCGGAACGCAGGTGAAACGAAGCTGACAGAAGAGGAGTGGTCCACACTACTAACGCAGATTGAAGGCATACTTAACTCGCGGCCGTTGGTGCCGCAGACGGCGGACCCTGGTGACCTCAACGTGATCACGCCCGGTCATTTGCTGATTGGCCGCCCATTCAACGCGATCCCGGAGCCGGCGTACGATCAACTCAAGCCTGGAACGCTGACACGGTGGCAGCACCTGCAGAAGATGCGAGCTGACTTTTGGAAACGGTGGTCGGCGGGCTACCTGTCCGAGCTGCAGCAGCGGCAGAAGTGGAACAAGCAGCACACTGTCGTCAAGGAAGGAGATTTGGTGCTGCTCAAGGAGGAGAACGTTCCGGCGCTGCAGTGGAGGCTCGGCCGAGTTGTGAAGGTCCACCCGGGGCAAGACGGAGTCACCCGCGTGGTGACGGTAAAGACAGCAGGAGGAGTCTACAAGCGGTCGACGGCAAAGGTTGCGGTGCTCCCACTCGACGACGAAGCAGAGGAGAAGACAGCCGGTTGAAGTTCCCGGATGTCCACTGGCGGGGGAGGATGTTGGGACGCATTTGGCAACCCTGCAGCGATTGACAGCTAGAAGGAGAAATTTTGGTTCAGTGCATTTCCGCTTTCACACAACACACTCACACTAACACACAGCACGAACAACCAGGACAGTTTAGAGACGGCAAGAGAATAAACCAGTCGCAAATTACAGTCCACGCGTTTTTTAATTCGTCTCTACAGAAGGGTTATTTTATAATATCGTAATATAGGGGAATATAATAAATTAACAACTTATGATGGAAAGCTCTCACCAAGGAACAGCAAATCTTTAACATAAAGCCCAAATCTTCAAAAGACGCCGTGAGGTGGTATCCCGATCGTCAGATTCCAGGTTCTTCTCAGGAGACAGGCCGATCGTTTGACGGGAACACTTTCACTTTTGCACTGAGCCATACAAATTTTTATACAACTTCAGAATTAAATGTGCAAACTGTGGACGCAATCAATCGGTTCCAAATTTTACGGGGTCATTTTGTATTCCAAAAGGCATAAAAAAACATTTTTTGGTTTGTTTTGATAATTTCAAAATGTCCAATAAGCAATGTGTGTTTGTGGGTTTGCCAAACATTAGTTTATAAGGCAGACAAACAAACAAAAAGTGTTTGGTTATAAAAAAAAAGTTTATTGTAGTGTTACAATATTTTAGCTTCAATACTTATTGAAAACTTTATCAATTCAAGTATTAAGAAATTCAAAAAAATCTTCAAAAAAAACCATAAAGCCAGGGAAAGCAGCAGCACACATCACGTGTCTAATGCGCTAACTGCGAAAGCAACCACTCAGCAAAGTACCGTGGGCTGCGCAAAAGATTTTATTTTTCCAAGAATGAAGGAACTTTTTTATTGAACCATCAAAGGAGAAAAGACGAGAGGTTTTTCTTGATATTTGGATAGTTCATCAAAATATGTTATTATTGGATATGCTTTATTCCAATGTCAAATTCAGTTACAAAAATATAAACAATTCATGTCAATAACAGTTTTCTAGTCGATTTTACATAAATTGTACTTCACATGCTCTGGTCTATCTAAATTTTCTACAAAAACATACAAATCAGCGAGCCTACCTTTCGATTTCCTCGAGTACGTCTTCAAAGGTGCAGGTTTCGTCACTTCCTCTTCCTTTTCTCGCTCCTTCTCAACAGTCACGATATTTTTCACAGTTTCTTGCTGCTGCTCCAAAGGTTCTTCTTCCACTTTTTCCACTCTTCTCTTTTTCGCTTTCACTACACTTTCCCCCTGGTCACATTCCTCTTCCGCACCTTCAACAACGGTGTCCTTTTTCGTCTTCTTTTGGTTCTTCTTCTTCGTGTCACTTTCTTCCTCCTTGGTCAGCAGTTCTTCTTCCCCACCACACTCAACACCGTTCAGCAAAAACGCGCCCAATCCGACGCCTCCGTCCGCGATGAGCTTATCGAGCGCCGCAAAGTTGCCGTCATTCCGCACGAACGCCCGGTGCTCGTCGGCGTTCAGATGGTTCGCGAGCACGTCGTACTCGATCCGGCAGATCTCGCAATATCCACACTGCTGCTGTTGGGCGTTCTGCGCGTTCTGCTGCTGCTGCTGGGTTGTGTTGTCCTCGGGTTTGGCCGTGGCCGTCGTCGCATTGGTTGGCTGATTGGTTGTCGCGGTCCTGGGACGATCTTCCGGGGCTGGTTGACCAGCTTGGGCTTGAACACTTGGTTGAACGCTGCGTTGACCTCCACCGCGGGCACTATCAAACGGCGAGTGGTTACTCTTGGTGGCGAGGTTCAACGAGGGCCACGCCTTGAACAGTGCAAACGCCGGCCTGTAGTGATGCCGCTGGTGCGATTCGATCTTGATGTAATCCCCACGCAAATGCTGCGGAGTTGTCTTCCCGGCCGGGTCGCTCGACTTGCCCGAACCCTTCCCACCCTGCACGAGCTGGTTCTGTCCCAGCTGATCCTGCTTGACCGACCCGACGACCTTGCTCAGAAACTTGATCGCGTACTCGGTGCTCCAGATGGGCTTCCCCCACGACTTGGCCAACTGGGCCGGACTCTGGCTGTTGCGGTCGAGCCGGACAGCGGAAACGGCCGACGGGGTCGGCGATGGCGACGGGACCGATGGGCTGAGCGGGCTGCACGGTCGCGATGTTGAGCAGCGCGTTGAGGCGGCTAGCAGTGGGTTGTACGACGATGCGCCACTTGGAGATTGTTGTAGATGATGCTGTTGTTGTTGCTGGCGGACACGCTGTAGCATAGCATCCGCGCGGCTGCGGGGTGCGGCAGGTTTGGTGGGCTGGAGGGAGAAGAGAGAAGAAAATCACAAATTAGACATTTTGATCTGATTTTTTTTTTTTTTTTTTTTTTTTTTTGGGAGGGTGATCCAGCCGCACATCGTTGATGTCGAAACCTCTAAACTGGGCCCTCGTCCTGTCACGTCCGTCAGTAGTCTTGTCGTACATTACAACTAGAACCAGATCTGCCAATGAATTAGTACACTTCGACCAAATAAACACTGACGCTGTATGGATCTGACTCTAGAATAAATGCACAGTTGTGTGTTATTCATAAGTCCAAAATGTTCAATTATTCATATAAGTCCAAATATTCATTTGCGGATAACTACCTAACTTGAATTGAATACAAGATTTAAAGTAACCTATCCGAAAGCTACTCTTATCTCAAATCCCCGACATTTTAATTAATAGCCAAAAAATCTAGAACGTTTCTTTAAAAACCTGTCTGGCTTCTTTAAAAAAAACAAAAACAAAAAAATAGATTAACAGTTCATATTTTACAAGTCATGAATTGAAAAAGAGACGACCATTTGATCGTCAGAATTCCAGTAGATCCTCGATTCGCAACAATGGTCGATACAATCATAATCCGACAACCGTTAGTTCAACAGATCAACGAATTTAGTCCGATATCATTTCACTATTGATTGATCGAGACTCTATGGAAATTTTTACAAATCAGAATGGTTTTTATGCAATGAATTCCCAGAAGCAAAGAAAACAACAGAAAACAATGTTTAACAGCTTAACAGGCCCTCGTCTTGTCACGTCCGTCATAAGTCTTGTTTGCTGAAAGTTTAAATGGTTAGTGTTGTAGTTAATCGTATTCAACATGACCATAATAGGCAGGCCTGTAATACGATTACCTTACTGATTTGTTACTTAGCTTTTAAGAGGACGACCCCGCAACCGCCGTCAGATGTCCTAGATCACCTTCGCCAGTAGATGTCGGAATTGGTCAGTAACGAGTTTGACTTGGTCATCCTTTGACCAGCTCCGCTGATGAGGCTGGGTACCTGCAAATATTAAGCAAAGGTGGCGGCAGTATCTTTTTTCTCCTAATTTCTAAGGAACGAAGAACTCATTAGGAAGAAATAAACCCTACAAATCTTCTCTAAATAATAATAAAAATAAAACTGAAGCTCATGGGCAAAATAAGTGTGTCTAATCCTAAATGCACTTTTAAATTTCTAAATGGTCTAGCTTAATTCCGCTTAACACCTATCATTTCTAAATTGTCTGTTGAACAAGCAAAAGGCTTAGGTAACAACAGAAAGTATTTTTTTAAAACCTGTTATAGAAAGTTATGTGGAGATAACAAACAGATAAATATTGTAATGTTGAAAATAATTATCCTAAATACTCTAAACATTGATTTCAAAATTGTATGGCAAACAGTAATTTAGACCCTACAATGCCTAGAAGAGGCCTCGGTTTCTGTTGTTGTGAGTAGACGCTGGTTTCAGAGTTCATTTTTCAATTTAAAAGGGGTGGGAGACGACTAATTTGCTTCATGAACTCCTAATCGACTCTGGGATCACCTCTTGTGTTTGTCCACTGATCGCTCCTAGCTAGGTGTTACCTAGACACAGTGTTAGAGGCCCGCTTCGCATGGCAAAAATGTTGGCTGGGGGGAGGGTGATATTATCCAATGAATTTTATTTTTAAGCCAACATTGCTAACGGCGTTGAGATCTCTACTCATGCCCAGGGAAATTAGACATTTTGATCTGATTGAGGTACAAATCATGGTAGATTTTCTAAGTCCGTTTTCGGAAATGTGACGCTAAATATGAGCAGAACTTTAAATTGACCGGAATTGACCACAACTATCAAAATCGATTATTTTAAAAATAAAAATCAGGAGTTCAAAAATCTTTGTATTTTTTTTTATTTTAGTATTTTTAAATTCCAATATTTTAAATTTTTCACTTCTATTATTTATACAATTTATAATTTTAATATTCAAGAAAAAAAAAAACAAGAAGCTTAGAATTTTAGATTTGATTTTTTACCTGTAATTTTATTTTTTAGCTTAAAATTTCTAATTGCAAAATTTTTAAATTGCTCAAGCTTAGAATTTTACTAGTTTTTTTTAACCCTCTACTGCCTAAATTTTTTTTCGAAATTTTTTATTTTTCCCGTGTTTAGGAGGTCATTTTGAGCAACTTTTATTCTACGAAAAACTTCACTTCTCTTGTTTTATGTTTTTCTTATTTTATTTTTAGTATTTTAATTTTCATTTATCTTGTTTTGTTTATGTTTGTTTTTGGTAGTATTTGGCCTATTCTAACACATCCTATCATTACATTTTGCCTATCAAATTTTTTCATGTTTTTACAGTCACTTTTTCATTTTTTTGTTTTTTTTTCACATTTTCTGCTATAGAATGGCACCATTATCATTTATATTGTAAACAAATGCGTAGATGCATAGTCTGGGACACTACAAAAATTACTGCATACTTATTTTTACTTAAAATATAAGAAAAGTTTGTAAAAAACACAGCCAAAGTTGATCCCTGAAAAAATGACATTTTTAAAAACATTGGCAAAGTCACATAAAACAAGTAAAACTTCCAACCCTAAAATTTTCTAAAATTTTAAGAGTTCTTCTTTCCAATGCATTTTAAAGATCAAAAATTGGTTGAAAAATAGATTTTTGGCGATTTTTCAGATCGAAGCCCGTCTAAAGGCGGGGTTAGGTTGTAGAGGGTTAATTCAGCAATTAAGAAATTTAAAAAATAAATAAAAAAATTAATCAAAATTACAACTAAAAAATCAATTTAAAAAATATAAAATTCTTAGCTTGAACTAAATTTAAACTTGAAAAATTTTAATTTTCAAATTTAATTTTTGTAAAATTTATTATAATTAATAATAATGGATTTTTTTTAATTTAGTGTAAAAAATTAAAATTTGTAAAATAATTGATTTTGTATTTTTGAATTTGAGGATTATAATTATAATTTGAAAAATTGGTAACATTAATTTAAGCTTTTAAATTTATTTATTTTTATTTGATTTGAATAAAAAATAGGTTTAGAAATTTAAATTCTTATTTTTAGTAATATTATTTTTATTTTAAAATTTTTAGTTCGTTGAAGTGTTAGAATTTTTGAATTTTTACAATTTGAACATTTTTTTTATCTTTTATTTTTATTTATTACATTTAAGAATTTTAAAATTTAAAAATCTTTTTAAAAATAATGTGTTTTTAAATTTGATATTCTGCATTTTTTGTTTTTTATTCTATTAATTCTTTAAATATTTAAAAAAAATTAAATTTTTAAATTCTTAAATCGAATAATTTGAAAAAATAGGAAATATTAATTTAAGCCCATCAATTTAGTTTATTTATTTTAAAGATTTAAATTAAAAAGCAATCAGTTTTGGAATTCAAAACTCTTATTTTTAATGATATTCTTTTATCTTGAAATTTTATAATCGTTGAATTTGAGTGTTAGAAGCTTTTAATTTTGATTTTTTTATTTAAATTTTTTTATTCTAAAATATCGAAATAGTTGAATTTAAAATTCAAAAAAATGGAAAATTAAGGTTTTGTGTATTTTTTTTCTGCTTTTTTAATTTTATTTTTGAATTTTCAAATTAATATTAGATCTATTTTTTCATTTTAGTATAAAAGAAATTAAGAATTTCAAAATGAATTATTTTGTATTTCTGTATATTTTTAAATATCTGTGAATTTTATTATCCTGGAATTTTTGTTTTGTATATTTGCATTTTTTCTTGATATCCTTATTTTTTAGATTTTTTTTATTTTATTTTTAGTGTTTTTTTATGTTTTAAAATTGTGAAATTTAAAAATTACAAAAAAAAGAAATTTCATAACTCAAATTTGTTATTAGTTTTAATATTTTTTAGTTTTACTTTAAATTATATTTTTGATGTTTGTAATTATAAAATCATAAAATTTTAATATAAAAGAAATTAAGAATGTCAAAATAATTGATTTTGTACTTTCCTAATTTTTAGATTTTTAGTTTTTTTAAACTTTTTGTTTAGAATTTGAGAATTATTAAAATATTTTGGAATTAATTTAGAAATTTCAAAATTGGTGAATTTGAGTGTTAGAACTGTTGATTTTCTGAATTTGAAATATTAGTTTTATTTTATTTTTTTCGCTAGATACTTTGTTATTTAAATAAATTTGTAAATCATTTATTTTTCTTGTTTTAGAATTTTTATGTTTACATTTGATAATTAAATTTTAGAATTTCTTTTAATACTTTTGATACTAAGGCTAAGCCTGGGACTTGGATGTCGACCTCAACCAGAGCCGAATATAAGAATTAAGGATTAATTAACAGTATAATTTTAAAACTCAAGATTTTATTAATTTAAGAACTGAAGTATTGAAGAATGTAACAATTTTTTACTTAATTGATTTAATAATTAAAACATGCAAATTTAAATTTAAGAATTTAAGATTTTAAGATTTTAAGAATTTAAGAATTTAAGAATTTAAAAATTTAAGAATTTAAGAATTTAAGAATTTAAGAATTTAAGAATTTAAGAATTTAAGAATTTAAGAATTTAAGAATTTAAGAATTTAAGAATTTAAGAATTTAAGAATTTAAGAATTTAAGAATTTAAGAATTTAAGAATTTAAGAATTTAAGAATTTAAGAATTTAAGAATTTAAGAATTTAAGAATTTAAGAATTTAAGAATTTAAGAATTTAAGAATTTAAGAATTTAAGAATTTAGGAATTTAAGAATTTAAGAATTTAAGAATTTAAGAATTTAAGAATTTAAGAATTTAAGAATTTAAGAATTTAAGAATTTAAGAATTTAAGAATTTAAGAATTTAAGAATTTAAGAATTTAAGAATTTAAGAATTTAAGAATTTAAGGATTTAAGAAAATTAAGAAGTTTATGAAGTTTATGAAATTTTAAGAATAATTTCGCTTCAGAATGTAATCTGCCGGCCACAACCAAACACCGTAACAATCAAATCCTCACCCTGCTCTCACTGCCTCCGAACGTCCCGGCTCCAACGGAACCCGGCCCTGTCGGATGTAACAACGAACTTGCTGCAGCTGCTCCACATGACGGCGACGACGGGGACGCCTCGTTTACATACTGCTGCTGCAGATGCTGGTGGTGCCGGTTGGACAGCGGAGTCTTCGGCGTCAACGGGGTCGTCGGAGTCACCGGCTGGGCGTTGTAACTGTGCGAGGGACCTCCGTCCGGATCTCCCGCCGTTCGCTGGTAGTGGCTGTAGTCCTTGTCGGTGATAAAGTGCGTAATGTCTTTGCTCAAGAAGAACTCGATGTGCTGGAAGAAAGTGGGAAAGAAGGGGAGAAATTAGAGGAGGTTGGGGGGATTTGATTGGCAACCAGTTGCGTGAGTCATGAAATTAAAGAAGGGAGAAGACGAAACCCCGACGACTTTCGGCCATCTTAAGATGCTTCGCGAAACAAGACAGAGGCAGAACCAGAACCAGTACAAGGAACTCCAGGCAAGATGTGGAGCAAATCTCCCGAGGGGACGAGGGACGCGGCATTTAAACAATTTGTAGCAGAAATAGCTATGTGTGTACGAAGCCAAGACTTTCTGCTCTTTCTTGGCCATCCGGCATAACAAAAAACTTGGGAGGTGGGTGGACAGTGAGAAGAGATGACTCTCTTTCTCTGAGCATCCTTGGCCGGGTCACTCACCAATACAATTCAGGATTTGGGATACGGATTGCGCGCGCACAGGGTTTTGATTCAGCACGTTACACGGAAAATAATTGTTCCAGAAATCATGAATTCGTAAATGTCAAATCAACTAATTTTCGTAAAATTATTCACGATTTCATGAATTAGATTCAAGAAATTTTGAACAGATTCATGAATTCGTAAATGTCAAATCAACGACTTTTAGTAAAATTGTTCATCATTTCATGAATCGGATTCACGAAATTTTGAACAGATTCATAAATTCGTAAATGTCAAATCGACAATTTTTCGTAAAATTGTTCATCATTTCATGAATCAGATTCACGAAATTTTGAACAGATTCATGAGTTCGTAAATGTCAAATCAACGATTTTTCGTAAAATTGATCGTCATTTCATGAATCAGATTCAAGAAATTTTGAACAGATTCATGAGTTCGTAAATGTCAAATCAACGATTTTTCGTAAAATTGTTAATCATTTCATGAATCAGATTCACGAAATTTTGAACAGATTCATGAATTCGTAAATGTCAAATCAACGACTTTTCGGAAAATTGTTCATCATTTCATGAATCAGATTCACGAAATTTTGAACAGATTCATGAATTCGTAAATGTCAAATCAACGACTTTTCGTATAATTGTTCATCATTTCATGAATCAGATTCACGAAATTTTGAACAGATTCATGAATTCGTAAATGTCAAATCAACGACTTTTCGTAAAATTGTTCATCATTTCATGAATCAGATTCACGAAATTTTGAACAGATTCATGAATTCGTAAATGTCAAATCAACGAATTTTCGTAAAATTGTTCATCATTTCATGAATCAGATTCACGAAATTTGGAACAGATTCATGAATTCGTAAATGTCAAATCAACGAATTTTCGTAAAATTGTTCATCATTTCATGAATCGGATTCACAAAATTGTGAAAATTGCTTTGTATGAACTCATGAACATTTTTCACGACTTCTGGAAGACATTTCTTTTCCGTGCAACAAAACGAACTGTCAGTTGCAGTTTCCAGAGATTCATGGCACGATATTACCGGTGTGGTGTGTGCAATCGATTAATTTTGAGCGCACAGACTTCGTGGGGAACGCACCAGCCTCTGTTCTGTGTAGAGTTCTGCAAAACTAACCAACTATATACAGTGTGGGTAATTTTGTCCTCTTTTTTTTGCTGTGGAATGAAAAACGCACAGCGTCAGACTCTGGATGGAATTATCGATCCGGATTTCATAATGTGCTGGCGCTGCTGATGAAAGCAGCTCTAGTAGGTGAAAGATCTTGATGATAGTCTGTCTGCCTGGGGGTGTGTGTGTAGAGAAATTTTAAATCGATCATTATCCACGTGGTATGTGAATAGCCCCTTGACAATATTTCCTAGGTTGTGAGAGATCTAACTTTTTATCAAATAAACATAAACTTAACTTTTTTTTTACAAAAATCATAAGTTTGTTTTGAGTATGAAATTTCAGTCATTTAAAATTTAATAGAATAGAAAACTTGGTGTCAATTTTAGGTTGTTAAAAACTTGCGGAATTTTATAAAAACTTGTATCACAAATTCAGGAGAAGGAGGAGTAGATAGTAAGCTGTTTTTTTTCAACGGGATTTTCCAAGATGCACTATCTTGCTACTTCATCGACCGACTGTCTAGTTGAACTCCATCCCATTCACGCCAAATTCCTTCCACTCCAAATCTTATCAGAGCCAGAGAAAGTCCCACTGCACACACTCTTCCTTCCACACCTGAACAGCATCACATCATCCGTCCAGTGCACAGTGGGAAAAAAGGGCCCAAAAAATTACCGCAACATGATTTCGCGCAAACCATCGATTGCTATACACCAAAAGCTTCGTTTTTGCACCAGGAACAATAATCCGATGAAAAATCGCACTGCACGGACCGGTGGTCGGAGCACAGGCCACCGGAAGATCCGGATTTTTGGAAAAAGTGTCAGATTTATCCAATTGTGAACTGATAAGCTTTCTTCTACCATGAATAGGCATGCAAAACAATCCTAGAATAATATTAAATACCATAGGACCCATCGGAACCGATTCCACCGATCTCCGGTGGCCACATCCGGAATTGCATTAGGAAACAGCGTAAACTAGTCATGCGACGTATCAAACGTCTTGATTTTGGATGGGGACATGAGTTATACACTCCTCTTTTAAAAACATGAAGTTTGATATGTCGCAAGAGTGGTTTCAGGAATTTGCCAAATATGATCTTCGGATGTGGCCACCGGAGAACCTGGGAACCGGTCACCGGAGGCAAAAATACATTTTAAGGATACTCTCCATCCAAAATCAAGAAGTTTGATACGTCGCATGACTAGTTTACGCTGTTTCCTAATGCGGTTCCGGATGTGGCCACCGGAGATCGGTGGAACCGGTTCCGATGGGTCCTATGGTATTTAATATTATTCTAGGATTGTTTTGCATGCCTATTCATGGTAGAAGAAAGCTTATCAGTTCACAATTGGATAAATCTGACACTTTTTCCAAAAATCCGGATCTTCCGGTGGCCTGTACTCCGGCTACCGGTCCGTGCAGTGCGATTTTTCATCGGATTATTGTTCCTGGTGCAAAAACGAAGCTTTTGGTGTATAGCAATCGATGGTTTGCGCGAAATCATGTTGCGGTAATTTTTTGGGCCCTTTTTTCCCACTGTGCAGTGGTGCGCAAAACAAAAACACCAAACCTTTCCCATCGCAGTAGGCTCTGCCGAGAGGTCACAAAACTCGCCGAGAACCGGTAAACCTAACATTCATGCCCCACACTCTCTTCTCTTTCTCCTTTCCTCCCTCATTCCACACACACACATCTCCATGACACCCAACTCGAAAGCACACGCACACTACGATCATTTGCCCTCACACTCACACACCCTCACTGTTTCACTGTTTTCGCGTTCATGTTTATGTTGCCCCTTTCTTATTTGCGCTTCGCGCGCCGTTTGCTTCCTCCTTCCTTCATTCTCGCTCGTTCGTAGCACGGGAACTCACTCTCACCGGGGCGCGCTTAACCTGCGCGCTCTGCGTGTTTCACACAACATTTGAGTGCCCTCTTTATTTTTTTTCTCTTCTATGAATGTATTTGTGAGAGAGCTGGTGTTGCCTTGGTTTTCGTGTTCGTTTCGAGGAAACCCATGTTTTCATTGTACACTCGTTTTCTGTGGCTTGTCAAGATGGGTAGGTGGTAACGAATCACAATGCTAACAAAGCTTCACTGGTTTAAATCACAAATTTTGCCGTTGCATTTCCCGAACACGGACGTAAGAGTTGAGTACTGGAAGGACAATTGTTTCACTTGATTGATACATTGGTAGCGTTTCCCGATCACAGAAGTGAACTTTAAGCACCTATTGACGGTATTTCCATTTTAGTTGTAAGTTTCCCAATCACGGACGTCGGAATCCAGTACTGCCATGCAGTAAATGGAATCTTTGAGTGAGTTTCAGATATTTTATAACTATTTTTTTCCTCTTTTAGGTGCTGCATTTCCCAATCACGGACGTAAGAATCGAGTACTTAGGTCACCTCAAATATGAAGGTAAGTTTTTGAACGTGTTGTTTTAGGTATTTTTTAAAACTTTTATTTTCTTTTCTTTTTCAGGTGCTGATTGTAATAAAACATCGCGGATTTTGGAGGTCAAATGGCAGTCGAAAAGGTGATAGTGAAGAATTAAACCGATACCATGGATGCAAATCAAGCAATCAGCTCATTACTCAACATCGAAGTGAAGTGAAGGAAGACGTCGAAACCATGAATGCAAAGCAAGCAATCAGCTCATTACTCAACATCGAAGTGAAGTGAAGAAAGAAGTCGAAATCATGGATGCAAAGCAATCAGTTAATTAGTCAACATCGAAGTGAAGTGAAGGAAGTAGTCGAAACCATGGATGCAAAGCAAGCAATCAGAGTGAAGGAAGTAGTCGAAACCATGAATGCAAAGCAAGCAATCAGCTCATTACTCAACATCAGAGTGAAGTGAAGGAAGACGTCGAAACCATGAATGCAAAACAAGCAAGTGAAGTGAAGTGAAGGAAGACGTCGAAACCATGGATGCAAAGCAAGCAATCAGCTCATTACTCAACATCGAAGTGAAGTGAAGGTAGAAGTCGAAATCATGGATGCAAAGCAATCAGTTAATTAGTCAACATCGAAGTGAAGTGAAGGAAGTAGTCGAAACCATGGATGCAAAGCAAGCAATCAGAGTGAAGGAAGTAGTCGAAACCATGAATGCAAAGCAAGCAATCAGCTCATTACTCAACATCGAAGTGAAGTGAAGGAAGACGTCGAAACCATGAATGCAAAACAAGCAAGTGAAGTGAAGTGAAGGAAGACGTCGAAACCATGGATGCAAAGCAAGCAATCAGCTCATTACTCAACATCGAAGTGAAGTGAAGGAAGAAGTCGAAACCATGGATGCAAAGCAAGCAATCAGCTCATTACTCAACATCGAAGTGAAGTGAAGGAAGAAGTCGAAACCATGGATGCAAAGCAAGCAATCAGCCAATTACTCAACATCGAAGTATATGAAGGAAGACGTCGAAACCATGGATACAAAGCAACATCAACATCGAAGTGAAGTGAAGGAATAAGTCGAAACCATGAATGCAAATCAAGCAATCAGCTCATTACTCAACATCGAAGTGAAGTGAAGGAAGAAGTCGAAACCAAGAATGCAAAGCAAGCAATCAGCTCATTACTCAACATCAAAGTGAAACTCAATAATCTTGCTAATGTGAAGAATGCGATCTACGTCGTTCCACTGACGTCTGCGACATAACTACTTTGAAATTTCCAACTGGAGATGCGACGTCCGATTCCGCACAGTAAACACCTGCCATTGCACCACCTTGGCCACGACGACGACGATCCGACTGCTGAGAGAGCGCTCTGTGCGATGCGATGTTGTGTGTACGGTAAAGGCGAACGAGGCAATGCAATGAAAAAAACACGATATGAGCGACTCTGCTGTTGGTGACGACGACGACGACCAGCTAGCTAGCCAGGCAGGCAGCTTTTTTCCGATAAATGGACGTATTTTCAGCCATATTTGATTTACGCAACGGTGGCTCGCTTCGCTGGGCCTTAAATTGGCCCTAATTTAGCACTATGAGCTGTCACAGCTAGAACTGCTAGAGTTGAATATGCACGCACTCACACACACGGAAAAGAAGAGCCACTTGGACACGGCCTCAACGAACTCGATGACAGATGTCACCACTGGTGTTTTAGAGTAGTTCTGAACGTTCTACCGGTCACTACGCGTCCCAGGAACCGTTTTCGAGCCTGTTTTTTCCACGGAAACAAGCCCGACCCGTACCACTCCCGTGCGGAATCGTCCGTCTGTACGCGTTTCTCGATTCAAAGTAAAGTGGAAACTCGTCGCTCTCCGTCGTCGTCGCTGAACAATACGTAGTCGGCGATATGGTCAGGGTGCGAGGGAGGGCAGGCGGAACGGCGGAGGGTACGAGAATCACAAGCTTTTGCTGGGCTGCCTCTGCTGCTGTTTCTGAGCTACATAGCATGTACACACAGGCCAGACCAGACCGTAGAGTTGGTTGGTTTTCGAAGGAAGCAAGGCAAGGCTGGTTGTGGACGGTTGGTTGGCTGTTCCTCGTCATCGTCGTCGTCGTTTGTTCGCTTGCTCGGTCGTCGCTTGGGTTTGTTGGAACTGCTGTGGACAGAGACTCGGTGTGAGCGTATTCTGCTTTCGCTCCAACTCTGTGCGAGGAGGAAAAAACGCTGAATCGATCCGACTCTGCTTTGCTGTGCGCTGTGCAGCGACGACGATGATGATGAAACCCCTGACCGTATTCGTCACCGCGCTGAGCTGTGCGTGACCCAGGAATTCCAAACGATCCCTTCATGAATAGCTTGCATTACAGTGTAAACACTTCGTCCCAGTAGGAAGACACCTCCTCGGAACCAGTGACGTCGTCACAAAGGAGGGGGCCTTCCAACGTACACACTCACTCACTCACCCCAGCCCTCTCTCTCTGTGATTTTTTCAACACACATCCCAGCAACCGATAACACACTTCTTCCTCAAACAACAAAAACTGTCCCCATCGGAAAAAGAATCGCACCTTTCAAACCGTTTGCCCAAAAATTCCGCAACCGACGACGCCCCGCAAAATTGGCCCGTATTTTTCACAGAAATGGCGACTTGCCGAGCGCGCAATGGCTGCCTTTTTTTTTCCTCCACCACTTCTCACTCGGTTTCTCAACGCAAGCTCGTTCACGGCAGAGCTCGGATACGCGCGTTGGCTCGCTGGCACAAAGATTCTTTGCCCGTGTAGGACTGACTCGGCCTCTGCTGGTTGATTCAGTGCCGAGCTGAACATTTCCTTTCATGTTTTCACTCTTCTCTTCTCTCGTTTTCTCTCTCAATGGATTTGAGTGCGCTCTCTCTCAATTCAGTAAGATTCAGCGAGAATGAGTGGTTCTTGTTGTTGGGCGCTGTTTGCTTGGTTTGGTTTCTTGTTGGTGAACGAATACATGTGCGGTCCGGGCGGAACCAGTCTAGTTGGAACGTTGATGTCGTTGATTCTTTGGAACGGACAGGTCTCCAGTACGGACTTCAAACGGAACGTAATTCATTAGCACCCACAAGCATGTTGAGAATAAGCAGGACAACACTTTTCTCTGCTTTCCCAAAGTGGTGCTTTCACAGAAATTGGTGGAACGATTCCCCTTGCAACTAGCGCACTTTACAACCGACTTTAGGTTGTTTCAAGCATTTTCTCCTACAAGACGGTTTTTTTTTACTTTAAAACTAATTGTAGTAAATTTTGTGATCTATCGCCCAAGATCATTTCTTAATTTTTTATTTTATTTCAGAGGATAAGATTTTCATATTTTTTTCACATTATTATGTTTTTTTTTGTTTGAAAAACTAGATGGTTTTTCAAAACAACCAGTGCGACAAATAATAAGTTCTTTTAAGAATATGAGAATAATATATGTTTGGTTCATTGGCGTGGATTTTTAATTATCATTCTAACAGTTTGTTATTCTTCTTTAAAGTTGACAAATTTGTATAATATACAATAGATTAAATAACACAATTATCTAACATATGATTTTTGAATTTTTGATCTTTCAAAGCTCTGATTTTTTTTTATTTTGAAATTCAAACAATACGCCAAAATTTAACTTCAAACTACCAATTTCAGTTCATTTTTTATATAAAAGGATCACAAAGTCAACTATTAAGCTATGGCCCAGCAAGGGTAAAACATATTTTGCAATGTTGCCAAATTAAAAAAAAACATGATTTTTTTTAAACGGTCGAATGACAATTTTTACATAATTTTTAGATGTTAAATTGGAATGGGAATCATAAAGTAGTTTTAGGAATATTTTTTTACTGAATTTGAGTAATTTTTCTTTTTTTTTTTATAGGCGCCGATGATTGCTCAAGTCTGAATATATTTTTAAATATTCAGACAATTCATTATAACCATGTCAACTGGGTACTCTTTTGGACTCGACCTTCACCGATTAAGACCAAACTTGGAGAGAAGGTTCATCTATCGATAGTTAACAGAAATCCCAAGTTTGGTTCCAATTGGACCATCCCCCTTTCTTTGGAACCGCCCTTTTTTTTGACGATTTATTAAAAAACTTTTTATTCTTTTATCGTAACTTTTCAACTTGTAGACCAAGAGACTTTCTTCTGGTTGCATTTTATAGCAAAATGTCCAAGAAATTCATTAAACATAAAATATCAACCTTCAAATACCTTCCAATATTGTTTTTTTTTCAGTTTATGGTTTAAAACGTGATTTTCACCCATTCCATAATTTTACATGTCCCGGATAATTTTACATAAGAATCATATAAAATTGTCCGGTGACTTGTACAAAAAATACAAATCAATCTGTATTTGTAGCAACCCTGCTTGAAACTACACACTTTACAAACGGCTAGTGATTTCTCACAAGTTTTTTGAAATATATTTTTGTAAATTTTGTAATCTGTCACACACGATCATTTTAAGATTTTTTTTTTATTTTAGAGGAGAGAAGATTTTCAAAACTTTCTTCACAAGATTTTTTTTAACTATCATTTTTTTTAAAGAGAATGATAATTTTCTGGTTTGCTGATATGGATTTTTAAAAGTAATACCAGAAGGTTTTTATTCTTATTCAAAGAGAATGAGAAAAATTGCAACGGCTTTATTTTTATTAACTTACCACATTTGTGACATGATTTTTTAGATGTGAAATCGGATTGGGAAACAAAAAAAAATACAAATTTTCAATTTTTTTTCAGGGTATTGATGAATGCCCAAATCTGTCATATCAAATCTATTTGGCCAGCATTTAATTTTTTTAATGTCAGTCATAGTGGGTTGTTTAATAACCTTCTGTATGGTTAAATTTAGCCCACCAAATGAAATAGAAAACCAAAAGGAAAAACATTATTTTCATGTTTTGTTTCATTGATTCGCAGGATTTGAAAAAAATAATGTTTGGTCAGTATCATAATTATAATCAAATCTTTAGAATTTTGTGATCCGTTTGCTTCAGTGTTTCAAAATTAAGGCTTGGCATTTTAAATAACGAAAAGTGGATTTTTGTGACATGCCTAAATGAACAAAATTTGAATTTTGTTTTTGAAAAAGCAATAAAACATCCTTATGCAAAAAATACAACTGTTAGCTACAGTCTGTAGGCTACAATGCGATGTTCCAAATGACATAGTCGCGCTACTTGGCGGTATGATTCCCATCGCAATTGGCGCATTTCATGCTCGGCATGTGCTTGTGCAAACAACCCAGTCTACCAATGTCACCATCGTCATTGGCCGGTGTCGGTGCCCTAGTAGTTCGTTCGTCCAACTAGCCGGTCACTCACCAAAAATCGATTTCTCTCTCTCGATGTCTCTCTTTCTCTCTCAAACTCCCACAACATTTCAGCGCTGCTGAACTCCCACAAATTTATACCAACTTTTTTTTTCTCCCTATACTTTTTTGCTCCAGATTGGCCTGTGTGCGTGTTCGTTCTGAACTCACAGGCACAATCCCGGAGGAGGTCCGGTCGGTCCCTTCTGTCGTCGTCGTCGTCGTTCCATTCCAGAGTGTTGAGTTCGAGCAAAAAATGTACATATATTCAGCATGGTGAGAGCAGCAGCTTGGTCGTATTTTTTTGTGTTCGATTTTCGTTTCTGCTGGTATATTCATGAAATCGATTCCAGGCTCTCGAGCCCCAACCTTTTTTTTCTGTCTTCGTTCGTCGCCGTCCAGAGTTGAACTCAAACTCGGCTGTGTGTCCTGGAGTCAACCGGCCAGGAGGAGAGTGTTTAAGGGCAAGGAAGGGAAGTCTGAATTGAAAAAAATAAACGTCCAGAAAAAGAAACAGACTGGAACGAAGATGACCAAATGGTGCAGAGTTGAAGGAAATTTCAGTTTTCTTGGAAGAAACCGAGCTGCCTGATGTTAGTTCCGTTCGTGATGATACTTACTCCACCCAACTCCTTGATGGTGTACTCGATTTTGTTTGCGAGCTGGTGCTTCTGAATGTCCAGGTAGAAGCGGTGGTGCACCAGCGGGGTCGGGCCTTTCACAAGTTTCACTTTACCTGTGACGAAACAAAAGAGGAGGGGGAAACCAATTTAGTAATTTGTAGAAGATAAGTTGAATCGTGCAAGTAGGTTACACAAAGTTGATTGCAAAACAGAAGAGAGCAACACTCAAAACAACAATCACACACAATGCAACCAACCACAAAGCTTTTAAAGTGTAGGTGAGGGAAACTTGAAGTTTCATTTATTGTTGA
The DNA here is from genome assembly GCF_016801865.2 of Culex pipiens pallens. Classification (NCBI taxonomy): domain Eukaryota; kingdom Metazoa; phylum Arthropoda; class Insecta; order Diptera; family Culicidae; genus Culex; species Culex pipiens. The sequence goes on along the minus strand of NC_068938.1, from coordinate 193,961,881 downwards.
TAACACGGCAGCAAATCTGAAATCACGAGTTACTTGCGGCTATCACTGTGTGTGGGTTGTGTTGCTTTCGAGGTGAAGCTCATTTGCCTCTGAAAGTACTAATGTGTTTGTTTGTCTGTGTTAGTTGGGGTGGTGTGGTGAATGTTTGTTTTTGAAATGTATTGAGCCAAGGTTTCCATAGCCAACTGTATACGGTAAACATGACGACTGAGCAGCAGTACCACAACAGAGTGCAAGCAGCAGCAGATGTAATGTTTTGCATATTTTTATTTTTTCGTTGCCTTGAAGTTTGGGGTTGAGTTGCTGCTGTTGCAACTTAATTACTGGAGGTTTCAGTACTGAACTGCACTGCCCCTGATCGCATAAATGTCCCATATGCATTTTCATCGATTTCGAGTTATTGATGCAGTTTAGTTCAAAATTGTGTGCTCTTTCAAAAGAGCATATAACATCCAGTACTTTGTTCTAGAAATCAGGAGGAAATCCATTTTTTTCGCGAAAACTTAACACGTAGCCTTATGTATGGGACAAACTTTAAATGCGTTTTTCTCAGCTTGCTGTTTTTGCATATGGGACATTTATGCGAACATGGGCAGTGCAGTTCTATACATTTTTTTTTCAACTGAGAAAAACACTATTGAAATGTTTAAACTCAGGCTATCGTTTCTAATAAATTACAAATTACAAACTCTGTTTGCTGTTAGATTTTTTCGCTTTGCTTGGAGGGAGACGGTGATTTAAGCGGATTGCAGACTGGATTTCATCATGTTTAAGAACAATTCAATACGCAATCGGCTTATTTCGCCCATTTTTGCTTTTGTATTTTTTTATTTGGCTCAAACTTTGTTGGGACCTTTTTTATGACCAAAGAAGCTAATTTGTGTCATTGGTACACCCATACAAGTCTCCATAAAATTTTTGCAGCTGTTCATAAAAAAATGGTACGTACATATTCAAAAATCTATAACTTTTGAGCAAATTTTCTTATCAATTTGGTGTCAATTTGAAAAAAAGGGACACGGAAATAAATGTTTTGGCGATTTTTTAACCAACTTTTTTTTTATTTGCAAAAACTCTATTTCGCAAAATTTGTATTTTTTTATTTTCGAGATTTTTTTGATAAGTTATAGGGGACAAAAATACGCAACTTGGTATGGTATGGTCAAAAAATCTGCTGTCGAGCTATAAATTTTTGAAAAATAGTGTTTTTTGCAAAAAAAAAACTTTATGCAAAAGCAGCAAAACAAATTTTGACCAAACTTTTTTATGTAAAATTGAATTTGCAATCAAAAAGTTAAGATACAGCCACCGAAAGTTTTATTTTAGCGAAATATTTGCAGTTTTTAGATTTTTTAAAATAGTGATCATGAGTGACCATCTCTGAAATTTTTTTTAAGCTCAGAAAATTTGCTATTAAATTTTTTCTTTGACAAATGAAAACCAAGTTTAGCAACATTATTTTCAAAGATAGTTAAGAAAATTAGCGGTAGATCCCGTTTTTTTGAAAATTATTAAGAAGGCCTAATCTGCCCACCATTGAAAAAACGGCTAATATCCACTTTTGACAAAAACGAGATATTAGCACCAGGTGATAGAGGATGTTCCAACGCATCTTCTGGAACTTGAATTTTGCTGAAATAGTGTTTGGACTTGGCTGCCGATGCGAAAAACCAAACGGCTAATATGCCACTCTTATGAGAAATTGCCTTGACGCAGATTTTGTGACAAACACTAAAACGCGTTTTTCTCGGAATACTTGATTTGGCATAATAGCCGAATTTTCAATTATGGGCAGTAATGAGTATAATACAATTTATATATTTACAGGGTGACTACTCAAATCCCATTTTGAAATTCCCGATTTTTCCCGACTTTTCCAGAATCTCTAATAATGGGCATTTCTTATCTAAAGAATGATTTCAAACAAAATACTCTTTGTAAAAAGTCAACATCAACCATAAAAAAAATCTAAACTATTGACAATTTTCGTAAAAAATTAATTTAATTTAAAATTTTATTCTTTATTAAAAAATGATTATAACAGCAATTCTTTCAATGAATTTATTATTATTAGTTTTATTAAAGACACTTTACCATTGCATCAATGAATTTAGAAAATATAAAGAAATTCGTAAAAAAAATCATTTGACTAAGTTTCCTTTTAAATTTTGTAATTGAATTTTTGAACTATTAATAAATTAATCAAGTTGACATTATTTAACTGCTTTATACTTTTTTCAATGAAAAAAAAAAAAACAGTTTGACAGGATTCTATGTTTTGACACTTTTATGTTATTTTTAAATGTTTGAGAGAACAAATTCTTTAAACATATTTGCAATTACTTAAATCAAAATTGGCTGGATTAATTTTTTTTAAATTCAATATTTTTTCATGTTTGTAAAACGTAAAAAAAGTATGTCATTTTTTTCATTCAGAACGAATGGATTTTTGCTATTGAGGTTTTCCGATGTTTGGAAATCAAGCTTTATGTAGATTAATTTACCCATACTGACAACAAAGTTCAAGGGAATCATTTGGAAAAATATTTCAAATGACTTAATGAATTTAGTTCAACAATTAAAAATATTTACAACAACAAAAAAAAACATTGCCAAACTTAAGTTAGGATCTTTTTTTCAAATATTTAATCGATGTGATAAAATGAAACAGAATCCTACGTTTTACTAGCCATAATCGTAAAAATTAGGCACAATTTTTAAAGCAGTTTCTCATTAACATTGTTGATGTTTTAAATTAGAGTAAGAATAAGGGGTAACCAAAACAATTAAAAAAAATGATGCAAAAAAAAATTATAAAAATCTGTGTCAAATTCATCCAGTGTTTATTAGGATTTTTAATGTTTAAAAAAATCTTTTCAATCTCAAATAGGAAAGGAACACTGAATATAAATTAAGTTACTAAAGAAGAATTGAGCCAATTGAATTTGAAAATTTTACAAAATTATTCAAGAATTAGATTTTTTAAGCATGTATGCTTGGGATTCCCGAGTTTCTGACAAAAAATCACAAATTCCCGACTTTCCCGACTTGAGTGGCCACCCTGAAATTATTTTTTTTCTGCTGAAAACCTGGTTGTTAAAAAAAGGGGCTTTATTTCTAATATTAATGCATTGTTGTCTAACATAATGGAATATTTTTGGTCTGGAAAATTATTTTGACTAATGACACATTTGACAAATTATGGACTTAAAATGGGTTATCTAATGCATTTTTTTTTATTTTGATACAAAATTACCAGGACAAACAAAATAAAATGAATATCAAAAATTGCATGAAATTATTTAGGGACCATCCACAAACCACGAGGACACTTTTTTGGAAATTCCAAGAAATGTTCATATGACCTTTTCATATTCAGATAGTTTTTTTTTTGGAACCTCAACATATTTTTCCTTAAAAGCCCAACAAATAACCATTCTTTGAAACGAAACGCTCTAAAATTGGTTCAAAAATGTGCTTTTTGCGAAAGCCGGGATCCGTGGTGTAGGGGTAAGCGTGGTTGCCTCTCACTCAGTCGGCCTGGGTTCGATCCCAGAAGGTCCCGGTGGCATTTTTCGAGACGAAATTTGTCTGATCACGCCTTCCGTCGGACGGGGAAGTAAATGGTGGCACCGGTCTAACCTAGAGGTTAGGTCGTTAACTCAGTCCAGGTGTAGGAGTCGTTTCCCTGGCTCCTGCCTCGGTGGAGTCGCTGGTATGCAGTTGGACTAACAATCCAAAGGTCTTCAGTTTGAATCCCGGGGTGGATGGGAAGCTAAGGTGTAAAAAGAGGTTTGCAATTGCCTCAACAATCAAGCCTTCGGACACATTGTTTCGAGTAGGAATCTCGCAATTGAGAACGCGAAAGCCAATGCTGTAGAGCGAATAATTTGATTTGATTTTTTCTTTTACAAAAAAAATATAGGCATTGTTTTCAAGATTTACATTCAACTCGATTTTGCAAAAAGGAGTTTTGATATTTGAAAAGGGTCGAAATGCAAAATCAAGTAACTTTTCTAAAGTAATATTTAAAAAGCCATAAAAAAAAAATAAATATATCTTTATCCACGTGGTTTATGAACGATTCCTTTGCTGTAGACCGACCACCACATCGATTGCTCCCAAACCAGAAACAGCTGCAAAACGTTCCCTCCTTTTTCGCTTGCATCTTTCCTCGTTTGACCTTTCTTGCACAAACTTCTTCGCCTTTTCCTTTTCATCGCAACCTTTTTTTTTGCACAAAACAACACAAAAGACAATCTGGCCTTTCCACCGGGAGGCGCGCGGGAAACTTACTTGCATTGGCCGGTTTCTGCTGCTGATTGGCTGCGACCCTCGAATGTTTCGTCTTGGAGGGCGATACCATGCCTCCGACATCTGGGGTCGGTTCCCCCGGGCATTCGCGTCACTCCGAACCACCAGAACCGCCGTCGCGTTACGTCATTTATGCACGCGCCGAATGCGATCGCACCAAGCTGTTTGTCATAATTATTTTTGCAAAGCAAGTTTTATGCTAAACACTTAAAAAAAGTACACAAACAACAAGTTTCACAGAAAACCGCTTTCGGAAGCACTTTTGCAACAAACACCCCGATTCCGCTAGCCTTGCATGTTTACTAAACAGCCCACTTTTTGTTTACCATTTGGGAGAGGTCAACGGTGTGTCGGTGTTTGTGTGCTGCCCACCCCACTGCTTCGCACATAAACACAACCCCCTTTCCGTGAGCGTGTGTGCGTGTGTTCAACGAGGAACAAGTCAAAGAAGGCTAAGCAGAAGCAAATGACCTCCCTGGCGGGGACAGATTGGCGCCGATTACGGGTCCAAAACACGCCCGACTGCACAATTTTTCACCAAATCTCAACACCACACGATGGCCGCCCCACTTTGGCACCACTTCCGACCGGAACGCAACCGATTGTACCGACGAATTTCACTCCGAACCGCACCGACCGAAAACACGCGCCATTTTTCTTCCACGGCTTACTGCGATATGCTGTTACCGTTTTCTTGCAGGTGTGTGCGTGTGTCGTCTTGTTGCTGACTGGCGGTTTTCTTCGCACCTTTTCCTCTTTTCGAGCTCTCACGCAAACAGTCACAGACAAGCGGGCGCGCGCCTTGCACACACACGCGAAGATTTACGCCGTAAACACCGCGCCAAAGAACGGTTCACAGAGAAAGCCGACTTTTTGGTGATTAAAAATCAATGAAAATTTTGTGTTCGTTTTGTTTTATGATTAACATGATAACGTTTTCAGCATTTTACCAAAACTTGTTTTGAAACTGAAAAAAAAAAAAACTAATGTTTCACAGTAAAATTTACTTGTTATTCAATGTTTTGATTTTACTTAAAATCGCGCGCGTTGTGATAAGATTCGGCTTTCATCCAAAAACATCACATCTGTTTTCTATGACCATTTAAATTGGGGATGCCAGATTGCGCCATAAAAGTCTGCAGAATAAATCACAGATTTTCATGATTCTAGCAAAGCAAAATTGCCCTAATTTTTTTGAAATTGCTTGGAATATTGATTTTCAGTTATTAAGTTTTTTTTAGACTGATAAAGTTTAATATTTCTAATAACCGACGGTGATTTATTTATAGTTATAACAAGGAAACCATCGAAACTTTCCGAAGTTTCAACAAGCAAAACAATGTAAATATGCCAAAGTACCTAATGCAAACAATCAGCCTGCCCTGCTGACGTCAGTTCATTTTAACGTGAAGAACAAGCAGGATGGACTGATTGTATGCACTTTGGTATTGGCCAATTTGAAATGTTTTGCTTGTTAACTTTCTTTACCATCCATCACTATCTGCAAACCAATCTTTTCCATCAACATGGCAACCCAGACGCACCGCACCACCCAACATGGCGCCCACTTTGAGTGTGTTGGTGTGATGCCGTCGATGTCGTAAAAGTGAGAGCGTGAGAGAGGGGGTTGGTTTGGTGGAAAGCTTTACCGTGTGCGAGAGAAAAGCTTTCCAGAAACTTTTGTTAGGGGATGACGAGGCGCGTGGCGTCGCGTTTGAAATTTTTTAAGCTTTCGTGAACACAAATAAGAGGGTGAGGGGCGAGCTTTTACTTTCATATGTCGTACGCATGGTGCCTGTATGTTGATAATTGAATAAAAGCAACAACAATATTGTAAAATCTGATAATACACTCAACCCCCGGTGGTTGGTCACTTTTTCGTTTGACACTTTTTTAGTTTGTACCCCGTTGGTTGGTCAAAGTCAAACTAAAAAGTGACGAACTGTCACTTTTTACACGGCGCTCACACACACTATCAAAACAAACGTTTGGTAGTGTGTGTGAACTCCGTGTAAAATGGGTGTCAAACTAAAAAGTGACCCCGTTAGTTTGACAACAGTAGGTGTCAAACCATCGGGGTTTGAGTGTAAATAGGGAAACAGCATGTAATCCTATCGCAATTTTTTTTTGGCTATTTTTTGCGTGATGTACTTATGGATGAAGCCAAATCGGCAAATTGGATGAAAAATTAACCGGCCAAACATCTAAAAATTTATTTATTATTTTTTGTTTTACTTTTAAGCAAACCAATCCAATCTAAAATTCAAAAGGCAGAAACTAAAAAAAAAAAAAAAGTACATTTCGATGCCTCTTTGTTCTCTTGCATAAGAGAGCACAGAGTGGCACAGAGGCATCGATTTATTGAATAAACGTTAAACCATTGGAGGACGGAAAACATAACATGAATGACTGAACTCTAAAAAGACTACTTATAAAAGAAAGCAAAAAGAAAAAAGGATCGGATCCATAAATGTAACAAACAAGTAAAAAAATAACTTTCTCAGCAAATGTAATTGTCAAAAAGAAAATTTCAACAATGCAAAAATATAGTAAAATGAACAATAAGAATATAAAACAAAACTAAAAAAATATAAACTAACAGAAATAAGAAATAAAACCCAAAATTAAATTAAATAAACAAACATTGATAAGACAAAAAATAATGGAAATATAAGGCTATAGCCTAATAATGCTAATTTTATTTCAAGTTTTGTCCCCCATTTTTTTGCTGAGGATTGAAATTTTCATTGAAAAAAATATACCATTAATTTAAACTATCAAAAATTTTCTGTATAACGTTAATTTTTAACCAAATAGGGCACTTTTCTACTTTTTTAAAATTGTGACTGTTGGAACCACAGATCTGAAAAAAGATATAAAACAAAAAGTAAAATCTATTTTCATAATTTCGCAAACATACTTAAAAATGGTTTAGGAACACAAATCTATGATAATTTTAAATATTTTCAGTTTATAGATACATAGTTCAACACAGCAATTTTGAGTTTTTGACCCAGAAGGAGGGTAACCGTATAAATTAGAGCAACACATGGCTCATGGTGAGAAACATTGGAAAGTGATCTAATCTAACATAGTTCAAGTTTGAAGAAGCAAAAATATGAAAAAAAAAACAGCTAAATGTTAAAACTCAAAAATTCTAATGAAATACAATTTTAATAATGTTCTGATGCATGTTTTGCTTTTTACACAACAGTATGCTTAGGCTCATTTTCAATATTGCATTGCAAAAATAGATTTCGCTAAAGAGCTAAAAAAAATGTGAAGTTTTCAGCGGCGGTATTATAAATTCTGTAACATTCTTAATAGATGACCAATCTTTCCGCACTCTTCGGCAAAGTTGTTTCCTGAAACACTAACTATGAGCTCGTGAGGTTTTTGAAAAATGCAAAAATCGTTAAGGGGCTTAACACTGGCAAAAAGCAAAAGGCGCCGATTTTACGGGTTAAATCCCATTTAAGGCTCTGAAAGGCATCATTCCCGATCGGCCATTTGGGGGCCATGTTTGTTTTAGAAAAAAAAAAACAATAATGTTTTAATCAAAAAATCGTTTTCTTTGTGTTGTTTGTAGAAGCATTTTACATAAATATAATTATCATAGTGATTATTTTTTCATTTCAATTTAAAGGCAGTAGGTCTTGTAGGTTCGAGTGATAGACAACGAATGAACTAATTTATTTGTGGCTCCCAAGTCGTAGCCTCCTATAACTAATTACAATTCTGCGGTTGCTACTCCAACATCCCCCCTCAACCGAGAATTCCAAGAGCCTTCCGTGCTTCAACGAATTTCGCAACAGCTACCGGCTTCGTGAACACGTCCGCCTTCTGCGCCTCCGTTGCGACGTGCTCCAGCTTGATCAGCTTCTCCTCGACATTCTCGCGCACAAAGTGGTGCCGAATATCGATGTGCTTGCTTCGGGGCGAGTAGCCGATCTCCTTCTCCGCCAGGTGCACCGCGCTCATGTTGTCACAGTGGATCGTGACCGGTTGAGCGACACCAAACAGCTCCTTCAGCAGTCCGCGCCACCACAGTGCTTCTTGAGTAGCAGCTGAGACGGCCATGTACTCAGCCTCCATTGTCGACAGCGCCACTGTGGTCTGCTTCCTGCAGCTCCATGAAATCGATCCACCAGCCTCCATGTAAACGTAGCCAGTGATCGATCGACGGGTCTCGGGATCGTTTCCCCAGTCCGCATCGCTGTATCCGACGAAGCCCTGGTCTCCGTGCTTCGAGTAGGTCAGCTTCATCGTCTTGGTCCCCTTCAGGTACCGCAGCACTCGCTTGGCCGCAATCCAGTGTGCCTTCCCTGGGTTGCTGCTGAACTGGCTGACCGCGTTCACCGCGTAGCAAATATCTGGCCGGGTTGATAGCGCCAAATACTGCAGTCCACCTACCAGTTCACGGAATGGAACTTTCGCCATCTGCTCCCGTTCCTCGACAGTGCTCGGGCACATCTCCTTGGTCAGCTTCTGAGTCGGATCAGCAGGCGTCGAGACGGCATTACACTCGGCCACGTTGAATCGCTGCAGCAACTCGTTGATGTACTGCTCCTGGTCCAACATCACCTTGCCGTCGCCTCTGGTCACTCGCATGCCAAGAACTTTGCTCGCCAGGCCCAAGTCTTTCATCCGGAATCGCGCCATCAGGTCCTTCTTCAGTTTGGTCACCCATTGTTGGTTGTTCGAGAACACCAACAAATCGTCCACGTAAACGGCAACGATAAGGACCGAGTTGCCCTCCAGCTTGAAGTAGACGCACGTGTCGTACGCCGAACGCTTCAGCCCAGTTCGCTTCAGCTCGGCATCCAGCTTCTGGTTCCATACCCGGCTGGCTTGTTTCAGACCGTACAGCGCCTTCCGCAGCTTACAAACTTTCGTGGGGGCACCTGATTCCGTGAATCCTTCCGGCTGCTCCATGTAAATCTCCTCTTCTCCCAGGTCACCCTGCAGGAACGCCGTCACTGCATCCATCTGGTGCACCTTGAGATCCAACTTGGCAGCCAACGACATCAGGTATCGGACGGTAGCGTACCGGACTACAGGTGAAAACGTCTCACTGTAGTCGACGCCCTTGATCTGCGAATAGCCCTTGATCACCAAGCGGGCTTTGTAGCGCTCGACAGATCCATCCGAGTTCGTCTTGAGTTTGTAGACCCACTTGCAGCGTAGAGCTTTCCTCCCCTTCGGCAGATCGGTAAGTTCCCACGTCCGATTCTCCACCAGCGCTCCGAACTCCGCATCCATCGCACGTTTCCACTGGTCGCTGTCGTCTCGAGCAATCGCCTCACGGTACGTGTCAGGCTCGACCATCACCGGGGTGGAACGGTTCTGTCTGGGTTGGGAATCTTTTTCAGGTAGGGTACTGCACACATAATCTTTATACTTGCCTGGGGGCACGTGCTCCCTACCACTGCGCCTTACCAACACTTGTGGGTCCTCTGGTTGTGGAGGGAGCACCAACGGTTCTTCCTCCACCTCAACCAGCGAATCGGCGTCACCTTCAACCGACTCGTAGTCGCTGAAGTCCGACTCGTCTTCTACGAGCTCAGCTTCCTCTTCAGCAGCTGGACCGACCTCGATCGGAATACTTGGCACGATTAGCTCCATTTCTTCACCTCCGCCTGCAGGCTCCGTCAAAGCAACGTCGGTCCCGGTCGACTTCTCGTCCAGGAAGATGACGTCTCGGCTTGCCACGACAGACTTCGTCCTCTGGCTGTAGACCCTGTACGCCTTCGAGTTGTCGCTGTAGCCGACGAAAATGCAAGGTTCCGATTTCTTGTCCCACTTTTGTCGTCGCTCCTTCGGTACGTGCGCCATGCACTTGGTCCCGAACACGCGGAGATGCGATAGATCCGGTCGCTTGCCCGTGAACTTCTCCTCCGGTGTCACCGACATTCCCTTCGCCGGTGATCGGTTGATCACGTGCGACGCAGTTGCCACTGCTTCCGCCCAAAATCTCTTGTCCAGGCCAGCGTCGAACAGCATGCTTCTCGCTCTCTCGACGTACGTACGGTTGCGTCTCTCAGCCAGACCGTTCTGCTCCGGGTTGTACGGAACGGTCTTCTCGTGGTGGATACCAGACTTGCGCAGGAACTCTTCCATCTCGCGGTTCACGTACTCACGACCGTTGTCGGTACGAATCCGCTTGATCCGCTCACCTGTCTGGTTCTCCGCAAACGCCTTGAAGTTTTGAAATGCTTCCAGCACATCAGTCTTCGACTTCAAGAAATACACGACGGTCTTACGGCTGGCATCGTCAATGAAGGTCAGAAAGTAGCGTCTGCCTCCGATCGACTCCGTCTCCATCGGGCCGCACAGGTCCGAGTGGACCAGTTCCAGGACTCGCTCCGCTCTCTGCCCTCGCGCGTTGAACGGTTGACGCTGGTGCTTGCCCTCGATGCACGGTACACACTGCAGCCCGTCCTTCACGTCGAACTGGGCGCCAGTCGTCATCTCTCGTAATCGCTTCATTCCGCTAGCAGAAAGATGTCCCATCCGGCGATGCCACAGCTCGAACTGGTCATCTGCTTGCACCAGATTCGCACGAGATCGCTTGGTTTCGGTGAGCTTGTAGAGACCGTCCGTCTCTCGACCAATCGCTACCACCGTGTCACTCGCGTCCAGCACCGCACACGCGTCCTTCGTGAACTCCACACGAAAACCTTTCTTGCACACTTTACTTACAGAAAGCAGGTTGATCGCCAGGTCCGGAACGCACATCACGTCGGTCATCGTCAGGTCCCGGAATTCTCCATCACAGTCAGCTTCCAGCATGACGGAACCCTTAGCGACGACGGCGACCTCCGCGTTGTTGGCCACATTAATCTTGGCCGACACACTCGATGGGTCCTGCAGGATCGTTTCGTTCCGGCACATGTGAGTTGTCGCTCCGGAATCGATAATCCAGTCACCACCGGCTCCTGCCGGTGACTCCACCGCGTTGAACGCAGCAAAGAACGAAATCGCATTCCCCTTGTGGTTGCCAGACTTCTCCTTGCTCTTCGCGCTCGTCCCGTTCGTGCACTCCGACGCGTAGTGTCCCAACTTCTTGCAACGGAAACACTTGACGTCAGACTTCTCGACGGGTTTCTTGAACTTCTGCTGCCGCTGCTTGCTGTAGAAGGCGCCCTCGCTCTCGCTCGAGCCCGATCCAGCCTCGACCTTCACCTCCTGCATGATCGTGGCCTTCACCTTCTCCGCCGTCAGCTTGACCCCGGACGACTCCAGTCCGAGAATCATCGGCGCGTACTTCTTGGGCAGGCCCTTCAGCAGCAAACTCGACACCCAATCATCGTCGACCTTGAAGCCGACTTCCGCCAGCTGGTTACAGGTCACCATTATCTCGCTGACGTACTCCTGGGTCGACTGGCAGATGATCTCCTCCACCTTCTCAGCTCCCACCAACCGAATTCCGGTCAGTTTTCTCAGGAGACCGATCCTCCGGGTGGAACCGCTGTCCTCGAACGTGTTGCGTAAGATGTCCCAAGCTTCGCGCGCCGTTACCGCATTCTGGACCATGCCGCGTAGGCCCCGGTCCATGCTGAGGCAGATAGTCGCCAGTGCTTGCTCCGAGGTATCCGCGTCCACTTCCGGTTCTCCTTCTACAGGATCCCGTACGGCGCGCCAGGTCCGTTCCTTGATCAGGACCATCTTCGTGGCAAACGCCCAGGAATTGTAGTTCTCCGAACCACGCAGCACCTCCTTCACCGGCAGCGAAACGGAACTTCCGGGTAGCCTTTGACCGCCAGGTTGAACCGCCGCCACGCCTCGTCCAGCGCCAGGAACTCGGACTTCATCTTCAGCCATCGTTTCAGGACAACTTTTTCCAAATTCTTCAGTTAAAATCTTGAGTGAAAATTTTCTTCTTGTTACTTTCTCCAAACAGCCGTTGCTACGGAACTGTCTGGGCCCATAACCTAAAGGCAGTAGGTCTTGTAGGTTCGAGTGATAGACAACGAATGAACTAATTTATTTGTGGCTCCCAAGTCGTAGCCTCCTATAACTAATTACAATTCTGCGGTTGCTACTCCAACACAATTTACTATTTAGTCATTGTCCAGTGTTGATTTTTTTTTCAATTTGAAATTAGGTATTCAATAGATAAGACGAATAGAGTTTTGAGATTGGGCCTCCGCTTTATGGATATGGCCTCAATACAAAAAAAAAGAAAAGATTTTAGCCATCCAAAATGTTGATTTTATTGTCAATGTCAGCAAAATAAATTAAGTTAACTATTCTCATCTCTTTAGTATATTTTCATCAAATTCAAAACTCGCTTTGGAATTGTGCATAATTCGAAACCAGTATCCTACGTTTAAATGCCCTGTTGCTCAGCTCACGAGCCCCAACAGAGAGCACGCACTCGCAAATGTCACGCAAACTGTCAATCCCCCCAAACCCCCATCAGCGGGGTTGGGAGTCTGCAAAGGGGGAGTCAACATACATCCAAATAAGGGGGAGCTCACTCTCCACGCTCTCCATGCACTCCAAGGGGGAGCGCACTCACTTGGACAAGTCTTGACTCATTGGGGGGAGCACGGCTCGCCAAACTCTCCGAAACCACAGTCAGTGAGCAGAGTTCGACGCGTTCGGAAGTGTGTGCGGTGTGTGACTTCGACCGGGGGTCTTTTTTTCTCTTCAATTTAGACGGGGGGGTTTCACTCCGGTATTTCTTGGCAATATATTGACAGAAGGCGGGAAGAAGCGTGCGTACGCGTGTGACATTTTGAACGACGCGCAGCCGATTCGCAACTGGCGGAGCGCCGCCAAGGTCTCTGAAACCAAGGTTGCACGGGTTTGCTTTAAGGGTTGTCTGGACAGGTTTTTTTGTGCTCTGCGTGCGCGAGCGAACGAGCGATTTTTGCTCTGTGTGTCCTTGCCTCTTCCGAAAATCACGCTACAAGAAGCTCTCAGCCGTGGGCAGAGAGTCTGGTCCGTGAGTGACGACCTAGTCATCGTCGGAAGAAGGGGTTTATCAGGGCTCTTCAGGCTACCCTAATCAGAGAAGGTGTGACGAAGTTAAGTCTTGATACGTGCGAGTTTTTTTTGTTTGCGACGACGTCGCAGCAGGGCAAGTTTTTGTGTGTGCGCCTCTAGGCTACGACGGGGGTCCTTGGTTCGATTCTCGAGCGACGAAGACGGCGAGCAAAAAAAAGAAACATTTTGCGAATCGGAGAAAGAGCGCGGCGTGAGAGCGCGTGAGCGAATTTTGAGAGCTCTCGCGAGAGCTGCGTGTTGATTATTATTTCTTTTGCTAATGGAGCTGTGCTACGTGTGTGAGTGTATCTCCGTGTAGTGATGCTCTTGTGTGTTTCTAGTGTGTTGTTTCTATTCAATAACAAGCAGATAAATTCCTCCATTCATTCATTTGTTTATGTTCGGCGGGAGCAGGAGCACGAGTGAGAGAAGGAAGATAGTGTTGCTCATCTGCTCGAAGTAGGCCAGGAAGTGCGACATCCAAGTCAGCTGCGACCGGAAGAAGAGCGGGGTGGCGAGGTGTAAGGAAAAACGCTTTTCTTTCCACCCGCGCGCAGTAGGAAGAGGTGGAAAATCTCGGAAAATCAACGAAAATCGATTGTGGAGTCTGTGTTCGACGCCGTGTTTACACAAGAGCGCTCCATGCGCACTGCTTGTGGAAAATT